>NC_056744.1:290416148-290673648 GCF_019279795.1 Protopterus annectens
ATACCTTTGTCATGTTTCATGGTGATAACACACAAGCCATGACCTTTATTTCTTACTTAAACTCTACAACAGAGTTTTTTAAGTTTACATCTACACTTAACAAAGACACTATCGATTACCTCGATGTTAAGTTATCGAAAGATCGAACTAACAGTAGATATGTGTCTAAGATTTTCAGGAAAGATACATATTGTAATTCTTTCCTTCATTTCTCAAGTAGTCATCCATTTCACCAAAAGCGTTCAATAGTAAAATGTCAATTAATTAGGTCAGCCAGGATGACTACACTTGAGTCCGACTTCCATGAGGAATGTGAATATTTGAGTTTCATGTTCCAACAGCGGGGTTACCTCGACCATTTAGTTCAATTTTTAGTGTGTGAAGTAATTGACAAAAGACAAAGTGGATTTGTGGAACCTATACTTCAGATGAACAACACAAACCACACTACTGAATCCCACATTATTTTTAATAATTCTCACTGTGAGCAAGTGACAATTCAAGGGAAGGATCCTAACTTTAGCGGCAGTTTTACCAACACCTTTAGTACTGATAGCGACATGGTGAGATTTACTTTATACAAGAACTGGCAGTTTATCACCAATGACAACATACTACTTGATAAATTAGGGCCATCACCTAAAATTGTATTTAGGAGAGGTTGCAATCTCAAAAACCTCCTTGAAAGTGGGGGAAATTTTAACTTGTATAGACACACAGGGATGACTACATGTGGTAGTTATAAGATGTCAAGGTTTGTTGAAGTAGGGGACACATTTTGTATTAATGGAAGCAAGTACAAGTTAAAGTTTAAACTTCATTGTAATTCCAAACTAGTGGTGTACATTGCTAAATGTATGGGATGTCCAGCATTCTATGTGGGTAAACTGAACGTAGAATGCGGGACAAATTTATGATCATACCCACGCAATCTCCACCAATAAAATTGACAACCCTTTAGCTAGACACACTACTTTAAATGACGGACATAAATTTGTTTTCAAAGCAATAGATCAGGTACAAGTTGATATTAGAGGGGGCCCCTTTAATTTATTATTAGAGGAACGTGAATTAGTATGGCAAATCCATTTAAATGCATTTTCGTTTCCAGGTCTAAATGATTCTTGCAACATAGCATACTTATTAAAACTTAAAAGTCTGTAAAGGTAATTAAGTTTCAGACTTTTTAGTATGCATTGACAGCAATGTGTAAGTTAGCTAAATTAGAACATCATATACATTGTCTCTTTTTAAAGGGAAGTTGTTTTCATTGTATACACATATATATATATATATTTATTTTTAGTTTGCCCTATTTCTTATTCTATTTTATTGATGTTTTACTACTGAGCTAAAGTAATATAGGGACGGGTTCACGAAGGCTTGCATGGAGTCTAAGAGTAGAGTAAGACTCCAGACAGCTAATATGTCTGCCGAGCGATCCAGGAACAGTCGGCAGGGGTGTGCATGAGAGCTCCTAAAACGACTCTTGCATGGACAGTGTTAGGTTATGCAAATTACCTCATTTGCTGCTGAAAGCTATGCAAATGAGGTAAATTTGCTATCCAGGAAACACTAACCTGTCCAAGGAAGAGTAGTCTTATTTGCAGAAATGTACTCCATTGGTAACGGAGTACCGTTCTGCAAATAGCAAAACGGAGCAATGACAGCTCCAAATAAAGGATGCATCCAGTTGAGGAAGCATGCCAATGGCCAAATATAAGGCCATTGGCATTTATATGTGTTGCAAAATAATAAAAAATACTTTTCCCCTGTTCTCCGATGTTTAGGCATAGCGCAGCACCACGCAAACGTGTGGCACTCTAAAAACCAGAAAAAAATAAAAATAAAAGCCAAAAATAGGCATTTTATTAAAAATATCCATCTGCCATGCAGGTGAATGGCAGGCTAAAGACAACATGGCTACTGAGTAGTGGTTGCTAAGGGAGGAAGCTCAGTCTGAGAGATGTAATCAAGCATTAGTAGGCAATCCTATGCAAATGAGTATAAGGATAGTGAATACCAATTTTACCTGCCATGTGAACCATGTCCCTAGAGTGTAAGAGTAGGATTAGGGAAGTAACAGAGTAGAAGATAGGTGACATCATGAGGGGGTATGTATTAAAGACTGTAAGCTTATTGGAGCACAGTGGCATGTGTTTGCTGTGAGTTACTCAGGACTGGAAGTGGTGTATCTACAGTTGTCTGAACTGAAACCCAGAAACCGAAGGTGTATGCCGTGGCTACCACCAAAGTTTCTTGCAATGATGCTTACACTGTGTGCGCACCTGTAAACCCATCTAAGCCTGTGTGCATGTGTGTGCGCCCATGTAAGCCTGTGTAAGGCTGTCTAAGCCTGTGCACGCGGATGTGCACCCGCCTAAGTCTGTGTAAGCCTGTGTAAGGTTGTGTGCGTGCGTGTGCGTGTGTTTGCGCTTGTTTGTGCGGCGCTGCCCCCTGTGGAAACAGAAAGGGAAAAGGAAGGAAAAGTAGTAGTAGGAAGTTAACCAAGGAGAAGTAGCAGAGCTGCCAGGTGAAATCAATCAGAATCAGCCAATTACACAGGCAGTACACTAGCCCAGCCCAGAACTTAAAACTCTGCAAACAACATTCCCCCATGTTTTACTCAGTAACACTGCAACATTGCAGTATACAAAGAGAAGTGAAAACTTAAAAAGCTTAACTGAGACAAAAAATGTTAGGGGCTGCCATTGCTATTATAAGGCAACATGTGCAAGATGCTGAGGGTGGTGCCATTGCGAATGTTGCTGAGCAACCCACAGTGAGGAGACGGAGAAGAGTGTACAGACCCAGGGTAACCTACCAGGGGCTACATGAGCTGGAGATAGTGGAGCGCTATAGAGTGGACAGAGAGCTCCTGCAGGAAATTGTTGAGTTGTGCAGGCCACGCCTCACACACAGAACCAACAGAGTGGAACCCATCCCAGTGGAAACGAAGATATGTGTTGGCCTAAGAATACTAGCAACAGGTACCTTCCAGAGACCAACTGGTGATATGATGGGGATTTCACAGGCATCAGCATCCAGGGTACTGCACCAGTTCCTGAATGCCATGTCAGCACATGTTGGTGATCTTGTATATTTCCCCAATTCCTGTTAGATATTGGCCAGCAATATGCGTCTCTTCCAGCAAATAGCAGAATATCCTGAGGTAGTGGGTGCAATTGACGGCATGCACATACACATCAAAGCACCAGCTGGTGAGCAGAGTCAGGCCTACATCAACCGCAAGGGCTTCCACTCCATCAACTGCCAGGTCATGTGCGATGTCCAGGGCATAATACTGAATGTGTGTGCTGGCTGCCCTGGAAGCTACCACGATTCCCATATCTGGCATCTGACGCAGCTGTACCAGACATTTGCCAATGGGGACATCCCTGATGGTCACCTAGTGGGGGATGCTGGATACACACTGGAGCCGTGGCTGATGACATCCATCAGAAATGCACACGCACCTGAACAAGAACTCCATAATGAGGCACACGCACAAACACGAAATGTAATTGAGCATGTGTTTGGGATGCTCAAGTCACATTTCCAGTGCCTGGACACATCTGGTGGAGCCTTGCAGTACTCACCAACTACATGTACCCAAATTGTCATGGTATGTGCCATGCTACACAATATGATCCTGCGAAAACAGCTGCAGCAGGAACAGCATGGGGCAGGGCCAAACAGCCCCCCCACCATTGCAAAGACCTGCACAGGCACAGCGTGACTCAGAGGAGGAACAACCTGAGCCTGCCCCAGTAGGCAGAAGGAGGCGTGCCCAGTATGCCTTGGCCTTGGCAAAGAGGCAACACATAGCAAATACACTGGCTCAGTAGATTCCATGGAAATGATACCTCTCTTTGACTTGCACATAAAATAAAAGGGATGCCTAACTTGACACTACCTGTTTCCAAACATGTATAGGGAGTGTAGTATGTGCATCCGACATAGGCAGCCCTGCAGCACCACTGGAGGCATGATTGCCATGTTTTAAGCAATATAAAGCAGTGCTAAGCAGCATTTATCAATATTTATTATATGTAAACAAAATTGCCTGTGCTAACTAGCGCAATGCTGGGCAACGTTGGGCAATGTTGGGCAAGGTCGGGCAAAGTTGTGCAAAGTTGAGCAAAGTCAGGTAAACATGCTCATATTTGCTTTCCTGTTCTTTAAACAGTCTGGTCTGCCCAGCTTGAAAATAAAAAGCAGTGATAGGGCTCAAACCCAGTACACTGTGCATTATAGTCACAGTACTGAACCACTAAGCCATGATAGCATTTCAGACATACAGACTCAGCAGGACAATTGTACAGTAATGCAAATACAAAGAAATGCTGTATCATGTCCCTAAAGAGGCATATGGGTAACCTCCCCCACAGGCCAATGCAGACAGAGAACATCAGGCCAGGCGGTGTGATGTGGGTTTTGTAGGCTATGTGGTCGCAATCTAATATACGTGACATTGGAAGCTAGGATCTGTAGCACAGTAGTATGCCTCAAGCCAGTAGGACAGGCAACAGTACAGATTGAAATGGTGTACTGTACATAGCAGTGCAGGCATAGCAAATGTGTATAAGTGTCAGGTGAAACCCTCATCCTATGTACATCCACAGTAATAATCAGGTGTGCCCCCTGGTAAAAATGTACAAAGAATAGCTGTCCCCCCCTGTATGTAGAAATGTTAATAAGTCTATGCAAAGTGTCTCATGGAAGCCCTGCAGGCACAGCATGATCCCTGTTGATCTATAACACAAAGATGAGCCCTGCTGTAAAAATACAACTTGATTTTCCATACACATATGGTATAAATGTCTATACCAGGCGTGCTCACACACTCCAAGAAATGTAGTGAATTTCAGTCCGCATCACACTGAAAAGTCATACTGGGCATGCTCACACACTTAAAGAAATGAAGCAAATGTCAGGCAGCAACATACTGAAAGGTCATACTGGGCATGCTCACACAGGCTAAATACGGATGTGATAATAAGGGATCTATGGACAAATGTGGATAGTCATCTATACTTCCAGAAACACATTCTCAAAGTGGGGTCAGAAAACCATGCTATGTGTTCACACAAACTGCCAAGGTCTGTGCATGTAGGTCAAAGATGGTTCCCACTACTCAGCAGTCATCAGACCCATCAGAGAGTACCACAACACACTTGGGATGAATCTGACTAGGCACGTTCAGCAGCCAGAAGGACCACTGAAGTACCTTAACAAGAGGATTACTGGCCTCAAATAGTTGTCCCATGCAACAAGACTGAATGTAACCCAATCTGTACTTTGTTGCATACTGTCTACTCAGGAGATCTATGCCCAACAGACAGGACCATGTCATGGCTACACTCAGATCTGTTCTGAGTTACAGCTCAATGGCACTAAATATACAGACCCGACTGATATTGCCAACATCCTGGCAGGTAGGATCAGTGTTAACTTTACCCCCCTCTCACCCATGAAAGAGCACACCTCTATAATGGAAGACTGCAAAGTTGCTGTCATCACGGCTGCACAGGTAAAAAACACTCTCCAAAGCCAGTATCACAGCAGCCATGGGACCAGATAACTTCCCAGGCTGTGTAGTATCTACTTCCCTGAAGTAAACTTTAACATGAAGGTCTGTGGCTACTGAAGTTTCCAGAGGACTGCAAACTAGGAGCCATAACTGTAAACACTAAAGATGTGGACATCCTACAAAAGGGCCTCACTGAGACAGATTGCTGTTGTCAAAGTCATTGGGCTCTAGCTCAATGCCAAAAGGTGCATTGTCATCCCCTTTGTTAAAAACTCTATAGCCAAGTACTACAACATAGGTGATAGTATACTTCACACTGAAAGTGTGACAAGAGACCTTGGGTCACAGGTGGACAGTGGACACAACTGTGATAATCACATTCCAACAGTAGTCAGGAAACTCTCCTATGTGGCACACCTCATCACAAAATGTGTCCCATGCAGAATAGAAGAGGACATTGTTCCCTTCTACTCATCACTCACTAGAACTATAATAAAGTACAACATCACTATTGCTATGTACCTCACAAGACCACTACAACAACTGGAAATCCTGCAGCAATACCTCACAAATAGCATTAGCGGCCTGAAATACATGCCATACACAGACCATCTCAAAATGCTCCATCCATACTCCCTTGCATATCACCTACTCAGAGGTGTTCACTGCCTAACATACAAAGCTATGTCAAACACAGAGCTATTGGACATGCTCCATGTAAAACACTCACAATCCCTCTGACCTTCGGACCCAAAATCAAGAGTGAAATACAAAAGGAAGGGGTGTACCTATTTACCTTATGGATACCCACACCTTCAGGTTAGTGGCACAGCATGAGGCCTTGGAGACCATGCAAGTGCAACTAACATTGGGCAAAGCTGCTCATCAGATTGTAGCCTGCTACAGATCATGTACCTTGTCTCAGGAATCTCACTCAGTATTCCTGAGAACAGTGGAAAATATAAAGGTCCTATCAAACACCATTATTTGAGGAGATTACAACTACCCAAACATTGAGTGGGAAAATTACTCATGTACAACGTCCTTTACCCAATGTTTCCTAGAGTTTAAAAATTCTAACACCCTGGAACAGCTGGTCACCACTCCCACTAGAGGTGACAACATACTGGACATGATCATCACCAACATGGGGTACCAGTGTTCCACAACAGAAATAAACCCCTCGCTGGTAATATCAGATCATAAAGTAATCACACTGGACATCCGCATCCCCCCCCAGTCAATGAAACCACTGTGAAGACATTTTCAAAAATAAACTTCACGCTTCCCAAGACCAAAGTGGAATGTTCAGAGTTGCGGGTGCCATGTCCGACTCCAAGCCAGTCACAAATGGCATCCCACAGGTCTTGGTCTTGGGACCCCACCTGTTCAGTAAATACTGCTCAGAGGTACAGGTAAGCATGGGAGGTGTATGGCTGAACAGGTTTGCAGATTTGCAGGTTTGCAGGTTTGCAGATGACTGCTAACTGTGGTCCATAATCAACTCTACGGCTGACATAGACATCCTCCAGAAGTGTCGTACAGAAACTGATACCTGGTGTCATAACAATGCCCTCAAGCTGAATGAAAAAGAATGCATAGTCATCCCCTTTAGGTAAAACAAAGTGCACACAAATTACCACATAGGTGATAATCCAGTATGTACGGAGAAAGTCATTATGGCCCTAGGGACACAGGTAGATAATAAACTCCCCTTTGATGATCACATGGCCAAAGTGTTCAGACATTCCTTCTATGTAGCCCACCTAATGTAACCCACTTTGTATAGTCTGATGATGTCACCATCCTACAAATATACCTGTGGAAAAGAAACATCCCAGTATTGTGTATAGCATGTTGTGTTAATGTGTACTTCTCTAATATCATGAAGTAGTCAGATAGGGGTTAGAATCCTGCGCTTGACACCTGTGCTTGTAATTACCTTGAAGAGAAGCAACCTTTTTGTAAAGTAGTAGAACACCTTACAAGTGGTATACTTATCTTTGTCAAGTCTGATGATGTCACCATCCTACAAATATACCTGTGGAAAAGAGACATTCCAGTAATGTGTATAGCATGTCATGTTAATGCGTACTGCTCTAGTATAATGAAGTAGTTAAGTAGGGGTTTAAATCCTGCACTTGACAACTGTGTGTGTGTAATCACCTTGGAGAGGCGCAACCTTTTTGTAGAATACCTTAAAAGTGGTATACTTATCATTGTCAAGTCTGATGATGTCACCATCCTACAAATATACCTGTGGAAAAGAGACTTCCCAGTAATGTGTATAGCGCGTCATGCTAATGCATATTCTTCTAGTATCATGAAGTAATTAGGTAGGGGTTTAAATCCTGCACTTGGTGAATGTGTGTGTGACACTGTTGGTCAATGTGTTGTTGGTTTTGCTTTTACCACTGTATGACATATCAGTATGCATTGCACATGTGAGGTAGCTGTGTGGCAAATACATATACGTACATGTTACCTCAATTATTGCATGTGTGGGAACCCTGCTTTCTCCAAGAACACAGCTGTCAACTTTGCCAGACTGTGCTGCTGCTTCCCAGACCTTAGGTCACATCTGTATGCTTGTGACAAGGCCAGCCACTGCAGTGATCCATAACCTAGGTCATCCATGTCACACACACTCATTACGGTTTCTATTGAATTGTGTGAGTGAGCGTTTATGGCCGAGGTATATGTCAGACCTGTTCAAATGCAGCAAAGTCTGTCAATGATGACTATTCATTATAGGTGTACAACAACCTTTGTGGATATGCATGCAGACCCCTTATTGCTTATGTGATCCATCAAGGGATTTCAAAATACCTTAGGAAATGTGATTATCAAAGGAGAGATGAAGTAACACTTGGTTGCATGTACACATCGGTACCTGTTCATCATGTTGGTGGCTACTACCTATGTGGCACTGTGGGGATACTATGTTCCGTAAAAGTGGACGACTATGCTTAGTTTGGCTTATAGCTTTACAGCATGAGTTTGACAACAGGTATATGTCTGTATGATACCCTTGTGAAGGATGTGTGTGTCATCTGGAGAATGCATTATAGGCCACAGTACGCATTACCAGACATGGATGGACATATCCCTACTGTGATTGCTTGTACCTAAGAGAGCTATATGCCAAACAGGAGTGGTCTCAGAAATGGGTGCAGGTGAATACCACTGGTTGCTGGCATAGTATAGTACCTGAAGGATCCAAATGTTGCTGTGTGTCCTACATCTGTGTGTCAGTTGTCAAGACATCATCTAACAATTGGTTATGGTCAGGCTGTTGAAGTTATGTATACTACCAGAATGCAAAACAATGACACAAAGTAACAGTATCACCCACAGCACAGTGTCAAACCATGTCATACGCAGATGTGTAGTCAGGTTCCGAAATGTGTGTAGTACAATGCATACTGGCCACCAATAGAAACTATGGAGTGTTACTGTGTAATACAGGGCATGTCACCCTGCCCATGTGTCCACTATGCACGTACATGCAGACAGTGCACCTCCACCATGTTCACAAATGTACACCTGCAAATCTGTGCTACACACATCCCACACATACTGTCCACTCTCTAACACATGCTGCCAATACTACACACATCAGCCAAGTGGCACATGGGCGGACAATACATTATTTTAACTAACACTGGTGTAAACAATACTACAATGACAATCATAGCTTTAATGCATCATGCCTGCTCAGCTACACCTTCAAGCATATCATTACACTCTACTGCTGACAACATGGCAACATTGCTATACTGCTATAAAGTCACCCTGTGCATCAGCACCATGGTAGCCTGTTCCTGCATCGATGTTACAGATTACAGGAAGTGGCACAGGTTTCATCATATGCATAGGGTGTGTTGTTGGTTTGCCAGAGGCCTACAGTGAGCCATCCGATCAACATGTATGTGGGTGTGTGGGTGTGAGGGGCAAGAGTAATGCTATGGGCCAATGTTGATGTAATGTGTGCAGGTATGTGTTAGCCCTAGGTGTCTGGTTCATGTGTGTGTGTGTCTGCATGCACACAGTTCCACCATGTGGCTGCCATATACGGATATTTGTGGGACAGCCACAGACTGTACCTACCAGGCTTTACAGATCACCGTCTCTGGCCATGGATATGGTACCTGTGCCTGGCAGGGATGCTACTGACACTATCAGATACTAAGCCAGACTGGGTACTATCCCCAGAGGTAGATGGATGTACACTGGACCCAGGTCCCTGCTGGGACTGTCCAGAGCCACGTGCACGTGGTCTTCTAGGATGTTCTATGGACAGCCCACCCCAACATTGCTGCGGCTGGTACTGGTACTACGGGAGTAGCTGTGACTTGAGGGACATCCGCGGCGACTGCCAGTCGCTGATATTGCTGGCATACGTCCATGTCGACGAATCAACCGTCCCGCACTGTCCTGATACATGAACATGACATTGCAGAGGACATCTAATGTCTCTCCCCAACATCTATCAGTGACCTCAGTGTAATTACGGATGGCCCCTGCTAGGTCACGGATACTGTCAATTATGGTGGTGTTATGTGCCCTCTGTGCCCTTAGTCCCTGTCTGGTGTACCATTCCATATGTGCCTCTCCCTCCATGACAGCCTGGAAAATGCGTGAGGTTGTAAGACCTGTGGCACATCTGCCAGTGGCATGATGAGCAGCAGTGCTCTGACGAGAACCCCTGGAGATCTGCCTATGTGGTACCCTTCCAGACATCTGGGTATGACTGCTGTGTTGGGATGCATGTGCCATGGATACCACACTGTCCTGGCCAATGCTGACTGTATGCTGTCCCTCAGCTAAGGGCACTGGTGATGGATGTATTGGCAGTATGACTGTGTGCATGGATGGGGTGGATGGGGCTCTCTCTCTCTCTCTCTCTCTCCCTCCATACCTGTAATGAAATGATTGCATGTGTGGACAGCAAATACAGCCTGCTTTTATAGGTATCTGCACATGTGCATGTGATGGCCTCTGCACCAATTGGTGGCCACCATTTGGCAATTGCATGCAGCCTGCTGTGTGGTACTTGCAGTACTCACTGTCATCGCAACCCAATGCTATAAATTGCTAAGTCAGGTAGGCATAGCCCTTTCAGCTTTCCAAAGTGGGGACCATGCTTGTTTGCTGTGGACACCGTTGTGTAAGTCAGAAGGTTGGTATACTTCTTATAACTGATGCTAGGGGTGTAGCCAATGATTTGAATGTTGTACTCAGACCTGAATG
Organism: Protopterus annectens; assembly: GCF_019279795.1. Taxonomy (NCBI): domain Eukaryota; kingdom Metazoa; phylum Chordata; order Ceratodontiformes; family Protopteridae; genus Protopterus; species Protopterus annectens. Next base: position 290,426,935 of record NC_056744.1, read on the forward strand.
TTGCCACTTCCAGTACACAGTTGACAGTGTAGAATTGTACTCACCCCTATAAATGCTAACACAAGATACATGGTAGTATGTAGTTTATTTTCTACTTATACAATTAGCTGCCATACATACGTGGTTATTGATATGTTTTAATTTGGCACATGAACTGTTTGGGAACTGCTATACTGTGGATATTAATGTACTCAGTTCTGCACAGTTTGTGCTTTTTCTTTTGTTTACATTATCACAGGATGCTCATGAAAACTGGACAATTCCAGTACTGAGTATGCCTACCTATATCCTTGCTGGACCTTGAACACACAGGTATTTTGTACATTTGGGTGGGGATTGTCCTGCTATGATACTGTGTGGGTGTTGTAAAGTGCTGCTGTAACATTATTTACTGCTAGAATGTCTGGTTCTGTTATCACAGTCATGTAATGCAATTCCACAACAACTGCTGGTAAAGTTCCACAGAACAGGTTTTGTGTTATGGCATTCCTATCTTTCCTTTACATTCACTCATTCTGATGCATGATATATATATATTTCAGTAACAACCTGCTGTATATCTTCTGTGGCTTAGTGATACTTCACGCAGTCTCGTGTGTCCAATGTCCAGGGTTCGAGAGTGACAGTGGTGTTTTATTTTGCTGCTGAGCAGAACAAGGGTCCTCACATGCAGGATTGATTGATGGCAACAGGCCACCAAGATTGTGGCATGTGAACAGGGCACATACATCAAAGTAAATGCAGATATTTATAAACCAATAGGACATATGTCCCAACAAATGTTATAAGATTAGACATACCCATTGAGGTGTGGAATTGCATTGTTTATGCACATACAGTAGGGTGTAAAAAGATACCTCCATTAACAACTTATAAATACTTATAGTTTATACTACATTCCTATTGACTGCAGTTATATACCCCCTACATGTATTATTGTACTAGGCAATGTCCGTTAAATTGTGAAATGTGTTTTGCAAGTTCTTGATATACCTGACCTGTATCTGACATACAAACTGTCCTGGATGTGGATGTTACTGCTACATATTTATATATTTCATTTATATTTATATATCTACATATCTGGATGTGTTCAGGTGACATTATCAGGTATATGTTAACAGCCCCCTACATTTCTAGCAGCACACTGACATTTCTGAGGAGCACAATAACAAGCTACTCATGTGCCAGATTAACCTGTACATGCCGGCCATGAACCGATAGTTGAGGACTGTATATATGCTTAACAGCTACTGGCACTCCCTTCATCCACTTTATATGGGCCTACCCATGTGTGGGTTGACTGCGCTTAATACAACAGTACTATTTCTATAATTCAAGGGTACAACAACATATAGAAGAAAGTGACATGGACACACTCCAGGAATTATACCTTTATTAATTACATTACACACTTTTCTAGTGGCTCTCTCATTTATTTGATATATCAGTGCATGCAGAGGTCTTTTATTCAAGACATATTATACCTTTATTAATGGGTTACACCGCCTTTTCACGCTCTCACTTATTTTATATAACAGTACATGCAGAGAAGTTATTCAACACTTATTATACCTTTATTAATGGGTTACACCACTCTTTTTCTCACTTCTTTTATATGACAACACATGCAGAATTATTACTAACCTGCCTGGTGGCTCAGCCTTAGCAGCCTATCTGCATAGGCTTGCTGATTCGCAGCATGGACACCTGCAGCTGTGAAGTAAATGAAGGGATATTGAGACATACCTATCTATAATACAGACTACAATAGCAATTCTTACATACTTCATTCTATGGCTACATACTCAGTAGTGGGGCATTTTCCATTTCACGGGCCTCCTCTATCCACTGGTTCAGTCGGTCCTCCTTGTGTCTCTTCAGGTCTGCGTAATGGTGTCTGACCTGCTCACCAGTCTGAGGGACACCTGTGGCACTGGTGAGATCATGTGCTAGACAGTTCCAGGCTTCCGTTTTGTACTCAGTGCCCTGAAACTGGCCCTGCAGGAGTGTTGCATCATGATGATGGACGAGGAGCCAAACCATTACTTTTGACTCCTCAATGCCCCACCGCTGTGCTCGAAAATGAGAGCCCTCTCCAACACTGGCCATACTGTCTGCAGATGGGAGATACAACCAGTTATGGCAATTATTCCCACCTATGGAGCTTAAATATGCCTCATTTCCCGCACTTATTTGTGATTGGCCGGTTTTGAAAAATCTCAGCTAAAAGCAAACCTGCTTAGCAATGGGTAAACCTCCATTGATATATATGAGTGTGTTGGAAATGCATCCATATTTAAAGCTGTCATGGTTTAGTGGTTTAGTATTGTGATTATGGTGCACAGTATCCCAGGTTCGAGGCCTGTTATTGCTTTTTATTTTACTACTGGCCAGACCAGCTAGGAGGTGTGGCTGTGTTTAGCCGACTTTGCTCAACTTTGCCCAACGTTTCTCAATGTTGCTCTACATTGCCCGATGTTGCCCAACATTGCGCTAGTTAGCGCGGTGCGCAGCTCCGTGCGAACATGTTTTGTTTGCGCTAGTTGGCGTGATGCACAGCTCCATGCAAGGCCATTGCACTAGTTAAAGCAGTGCTATGCTATGAGCAATTATACTTAACTGTGCTTAATACTAGTAAAATCTAAAAGGTAACTGTCAGGAATTCTTTTTATGAACACATTTCCTACAGAAAATAGGAAGGGGAGTAGCGGGACTCGAACCAGGAATGCCTCCTCTTTGTGCGAGGGCTTTACCACTCCATTATTGCAATTTGGCGTAATATGCATATAAGTAGTTCATTATCCTGTTCGATGTCTACACTGCTAACTGTAGCTAAGCAATGGGCAAACCCGCACATACATGCGCAAATATGGGCAGCTGTATCGGGAATAATAAAAAAAAAAAAAAGGAAAACTTTACATTTTAAACTTGTACAGGGATTTAGAATGTGGGGGAGTGTAGTGTTGGGTATGTAGACATTTGAGTGGACTCGCTCATTTCAGTTGACATTTGCACTTTAGGCACTTGCAGGGGTGTGGATAGTTGGACTGCTCGGCAGTCTGACATGCCCCCTGCACTCGTGCGCACTCTGTGTTAGCCTTAGAGTTGAGTCAGTATGCCCTCATGAATATGCATGACACGCTGACATCATACTCTTAGACTGCAGTTTCTGTGTACGACTTAGTTAGTCTTACACGGAGGATTAGTGAATCCCGGCCATAGAGTTTAACATATTTTATTTAGCTTTAATTAATTTACGAAGATAATTTGTTGTGACGTTTTTTTCAGCTGATATGAGCACCATGTGACTGAGCTTACCATTTAAATAATATTGTTTGAAACTTTGAAAATTTTTTTCTGAGGAAGTTGCTGTATAACAGCAACGAAAAACGCTTCAAAATAAACGTGGTTGTTTATATTACATGCACGGCGTTTGGGCTTAATTTCTTCACTCGGAGCTTTAACTGGATTTTTTTTTTAAGTTTTGCTTGTTCTTATTTACCAGTTGTTTTTTGTATATATATATATATATATATATATATATATATATATATATATATATATATATATATGTGTGTGTGTCTGTGTGTGTGTGTGTGTGTGTGTGTGTGTCCCAGAGACTTCCCATACTCTAGAACAAACTACCTATCTATATCAAACAAAGCTCCTCATTAGCACTCTTCAAGAAAAATCTTGTTGATTGGATGGGAGATAAGAAATTCACCCCGGGGATCACTTCTGTGGCTTTGCTCGACAGTGGCACAGGAAAATAATTTTCTTGGGTGGCGAAAGCTAGGGTACATTTGGCTACCTACCTATGAAGCTATGAACCTATAAATATACACATGTATATAGCCAGGATATGATACAGCAATTACGAATTACATATGTTCACAGGTCGTGCATATGGGGGTGAGGGGTCCAATAAACAAACGTGTAACACGTAGTATCAACCCCCCCACCCAGCTAGGCCGGTGAGACATACAGACACACAATAAAAGTAAACACACCACTGCTTCCCAGACCACCAGCAGGATACTACCAGTGGGAGAGACCTGCCAGGTCTAATCTTGAAACAAAGACATCAATGTCTCTTGTGGAACAACCCAAAAATTACTGATCATTGGAGGCAGTCCCTGTAATGATTCATCAAACCAGACTGTAGACGTACATGGACAAGTAGGTTGTGCAAGCCTGATAGCCCATGGGTCAACACAATGTACGACATGTGTCCCAACATGCGGAGAGTGGACAGTGTGTAGTGGTGTGTTTATTCCCCCTTTGCACCCACAGTAAAGATAAGTGCTGTAGAGGAGGGGCAGGTGGGGGAACTATAGGTATGCAATTATGGGCCTAGGCATGCAGGTGTTGGCTGGCACAGTCGTATTAGGACTGCCCCGGGGATGTAAGTAATATTCTGAAATTGGCATAACTTACGCCCATACCTCTTAACCCCTAAGAACAAATCCACTGGACAGTACATAAACCATTGGGGAAACAAATAGGGATCATATCTCTCAACTGTCCCTGATTTCCAGGGACGTCCCTGATTTTGACTCAAATTCTATCTCTGTCCCACTTAATCCCTCCTAAAACTAGTGACTTTTGGAGGAAAGATGGTGAATTACACGTAATGAATAATGACAACAGTTAAGAGTTATAAACTTTATTTACCTCAGAAAATGTGTATTAATTCATATGCTTTGAGTCTGTCAATGTGTCAAGTTAATAGCACTAATATTTTAAATGTATCGCTGATTGTCCCTGATGTTGTCATGACTTGTCCCTGATTCAGTTGATATTTGTCCCCAATCGTTTGAGAGGTCTGATAGGGACCGAAAGCACATATTCTACTTACAACCTTAGCAAGATTATAGAATAATAGGTATGCTGTAGCATTACTCAACTGAAGGATGTGGGTTCCAAAACCCAATTACTTGTTTGTATTGAATGGTGTCAGTTCCCATGTATTAGCCAGTCAGGTGCAGATTGTAAGAGGAACACAACAACAGTATGAATCAAACCCTGGGCAGGCTGTGGATTCCATACAGTCGAACGGCATGCTTACAACTAATGGGCAGCCATTCCCGATACTGTAGGCATGTAATCTGATATAATAGGCATCACAAGGTAATATCATAGTCCTCATTCCCACCCAGGGGTGTGAGTGTCAGATGCAAACACCAAATGCAGTGCATTTGCAACTGTGGGAGTAAGTGAGTGCAAGCCTGTTTGGCCGCCGGTATGCGAGTATCACACTGGTGAAGCAATGTAGAGGCTAACTGAGTGTAAGAAACTGTAACCAGAGGTTAGCATTGCTTAGCTCCACACAAACCTGTGCACACCCACTCACAACTGCTTTAAAGTGCCTTAATCACTCTGTATCCAACAGCTCGTGTTCTGGCCAGCAACAAAAGAACCAGCCTCTGCAAGGCTAGAACGCAGCACCCTGTACATCACAGTCATAGTAGTAAACCACTATGCCATGATAGCAATACATATAAAGGAGGTATCGGCAAACTAATCCTTACAAGAGGGAAACAAATCAAATATGTGAACTGAATCTATGTACAGTGTAATGTTCTGCAACCTGCCACAGACCAAAAATATGTGAACTGGAGTACTGCAGTAAACATAGAGTTGAGGTGTCACTGTAATAAGGTTCAGAGGTCCCCAGGACCCCATACAGTGTATGCACACATGAAGGACGGATACCAGACACATATATAGCCTGTAATGAGTAAGACATCGTTGACAAAAGTCAAATATAATGCTAGATAACCAATAAGCAATGCTAACTGCTGCACAGCCCAACTAAGTAATTGTAAGAAATGTGTAGGGAAGCCAATACAATATGCCCACAGGTACACCTCTTTAAGCAGTGCCAACCTGAAGTAAGCATGTGTGCCCATAGCTTAGCCTGTTCGAAACTGGCGAATTACTGAAAAGTGTGGGAATCTGGCCCTACTTAAACCAAAGAGGCAGGATTATGGCTCATTACTGGTTGTAGCATCCCCCTGCAGGCAGAATGGCTGGAGTGGGAGAAGGCACTCACTTTAGAGCACAGCACTGGGGCATCCAGGAGTCCAAATTCATGGTATGGCTTCTGGTAAAGCACCATGACAGGAGACTACTGCTGGGCCAGTACCAGGGTTTGCAGTACAAAACGGAGGCCTGGGACAGTCTCGCCCATGACTTCACTAGTGCCACAGGTATCCCATGGACTGGTTAGCAGGTCAGGCACCACCATGCAGACCTGAAGTGGTGGAGGGGGGATGTCCTGGAACAGTGGATCCAGGGAGCAAGGCAGATGCAGAATGCCCCAGAACTGAGTAAGTATTCCTTCCACTATGTAGTTAATAATTGCCTAGCTTGTGTATACTCTGGATAGGTATGGCTAAATATCACTGTACTTCCCTGACAGCTGCAGATGAGTGTACTGTGAACCAGCAAGCCTATGATGCTAGGCTGCAAAGGATGCATCATGAGGCAGGTTAGTATATAGCCTGCACATACTGTCATAACAAATAAATGTAAGAGCCTGAGAAGGTGTTGTACCAGTATACAGAATAGTGTAATATGCTGCGAATAAGGGTGTAACCCCTGTATTGCTTCTGTTTACTCCGCAGTCATATGTTGTTGTACTGTTGCAGTTATTAAATAGTACTGTTATGGTAAACAGTGTTACCCACACTGTGGTATGCAGATACAATGTGTATGAAGTGCTGTATAACAATGTCAGAACTGCAAACAGGTCAGTCATATGGTGGGAGGGTGGGAGATTGGCCTAATGGTTAAGGTGTTTACCTTACACACACAAAGTGCAGGGTTTGATTCTCACATGGGGTAACTGGCTAGGCTTAAAATGGCCTGAAAGGGCAGGTAGCCTAGTACTAACCTATGAACCTATGAACCTATGAATATTACACAAAATACATTGCAAAGCATCACAACAATTGCCTGATAGCATAGTGTACAGTGATCTTAACGGTTATGCTTTTGTCACACACAGCAGGGCTTTGGATCCGAGGAGCGCTAATAAGTTGTATGCATAATCATTCCACACCACTGCACACAGTCTGTTAGAATGTTCAGAAAGAAAGCTGTATGCATATTTACACTTAACAACTGTGCAGAATTTGCTAGAATGCTTAAATAGAGAGTGGTATGCATATCCATACCCCTTAACTGTTCCAATCTGCACAGTATGTCCTGATAAATGGACCACATCACCTGCCTTTTGCCCTGTTCCCCTGACAAATTAGTGTGAAGATCCAAGAAATGTAGGCAGCTGTTAATGACATATAGCTGATAGTAAGACTTGTACATAGTTAGAGAATGTACATGCAAACATACCTGTCATCCCAGCATCTCACCCAAAGTGTATGAGAGCAGTCTCAAATCATGTTGCATTAACACCTGCATCATGTCAAGCCTGTACATAAGACACAGGTCACATACATACTAATCTACAAACATACCATTGTACAATATAATGCCATGGGGTAGTGTAATAATACATGTAAGGGACAGACCACTGCAGTGACTACAAATGTTGTGAAAACTGCAAGGATGTATTAGTTGTTAATTGAAGTCTCTCTCTCTTTCTAACCCCTACCATATGTGCAAACATACCAGTTTTACACAACTCATTTGGTATGTCTACACTCCTACCCTTTGTTGGGACATATGTCCTATTGGTTTATAAATATTCACACCTGTTTCTATGCATGTGCCATGTTAAAATACACCCACATTGGTGGCCTGTTGTCATCAATGAAACCTGCATGTTGTTGTAATAGCCACTGTTTATCCATATATGCATGTGTTTTGCCTGCTCTGCAACTATGTTATATCTGGTGCCCTGGGTAATCAGAATACCTATGCATACTGTTATAACCAATTGTGAATGCTGTTGACTATTACTAACCCATATCTGCCTTAAACATAGTACAACATAGCTCGTATGGGAAGGCCGGTCCCAGCGGACCCACCTGTCCCACCTCAGATGGCCATGGCACCGGGCACCAGCACATCTGGGGCCCAGCCTGGGACCTCCTTGTCTGTTGGCCCTGCAACACCGTTGGGTGGAACAGCCACAGGTGATGGGGCTCGGCCCGCCCCTGGGAGCGGGAGCGGACAGGAACCTGTCACCTGTGGTACGGTCCAGGCCATGTTACGTAGGGAGCTCAACAGAGAGATTTGAGACCACCTATGCCAGCTTGAGAGCCGAGTGGCACAATTAGAGGGTAAGCCTGCCCATCCTACACAGCCCCCAGCACAGCCACCTTCTGGGCTGTGAAGGTGCAGTGGTGACTGCCCGTTGTTGGGGACCTCAGTCCCACTGTATCCATTGGTGGGCTCATGGGCTTGCGACTTCCAAACACCCCTCCCCATCCAAGGTGCCCCCCTCCACATGTGTCATATACCGCCCCTGTATGCATATTGTTTGTCTTGTCTGTCATCCTAAGAAACCCAAAAAAATGATACCACAAGCCAAAACAATTCAGCTCCAAGGTGGTAATGAACCAGAATCAGACAAATAAGCTATAAAACACTTGTTTAATCCAACGAGCAAATCCAATAAGTAACGAACAGAGAAACCAAATTCAATCACGTTAAGCATGCTTTCACTTTGCTAATACAAAGCTTCATCAGAACCTTTTTGTTCTGATGAAGCTTTGTATTAGCAAAGTGAAAGTGCACTTAACGTGATTGAATTTGATTTCTCTGTTTGTTACTTACTGGATTTGCTCATTGGATTAAACAAGTGTTTTAGAGCTTATTTGTCTGATTCTGGTTCATTACTGCCTTGGAGCTGAATTGTTTTGGCTGTCATCCTACCCAACCTATCCTCCCTGATCATTCCTACTCTCCTTCTCCAACATCCCACTCTCATCTAAACATAAAAGAAAAGAAGGGCAATCTGTTCCTGCAAACAAAGCACGCCCCATACATAGCTGTCCATTTCACACACGTGTCCACTGGACACATGTAAATGTTTCTAATTGGCATCACAACATATTATTGTTGTCCTCACTTCTCTCTCAGGGTTGTGAGTGTCTAAATGTCCCGCCAAATTTATTGCATATGCACAGCCGTTGCTGTAGAAGAAATGGACAGCTATGGACCTTTCCTACACCCTTCCTGCACATCCCTAGCAAATTTCCCTACTGTCTTTCCCTCTTTGTGGGCCTTTTTTCACCACTTTCCTATCAACCCTTTTTTCTTTTCTTTTAAAGAAATTAGCGTGGGGGTAAGTGGGAGTAAACACTTTTAAGCAGCAGTGAGTGGGTTTCAGCCTGTTTGCATGGGGGTAAGTACTGCTTACACAGGTTAAGCAATCAAGAAGGTAACTGAGTGTAAGGAACTGTAACGAAAAGTAACCACTGCTTACTGTCGCGCAAACCAGCGCACACCTGCTCACAACTGCTTAAAAGTGCCTAAATCACTCCGTATCCAACGGCCTTGTTCTGCCCAGCAACAAAATAAATGGCCTCTGCAAGGCTCAAAACCAGGACCCTGCACACAACAGCCAATGCAATTTACCACTAAGCCATGGCAAATATACAGCCATCAGATGTTATCACAAACATATCATCCCGCACAGTCATTTAACAGTATAGGAAATGTATTCCATCATGTAGATGTATGTGTGTGTGTTTATGTCCAGATATAGATACATACATATATATAGATATATCAAGAACATCCCATGTGACAACAAAGCATTAAAAAGGAATGAAAAGGGAAACACCAGCAACTCCTGTATTATGTAGTGGTGCTGTCCTATGTAATATCAACACTCCCTCAGACAGACATGTGTCATTAATACACACAAATATTTGTACATTGGCCAAATACATCATTCTGAGCATTTTATTTACATTAAAACAACAGTTCCTGTCCAATCATTATGTGAGAACAGTACTCTTGCAAGGTGCTGTGTGCAACATCATCATCATGAAAAAGATAAACGGGGTAACCATAGAGGGACCAGTAGTGTCATGTGTACAATGGGGTCATCTGCATCACATGTACCTGGAACCTTTAGGAATCATGTGCATACCAGGATCGTGTGCCTGAGAGAGGGGTGATGACAGCAGTAGTACGTTGTGATGCAAGTTACAAAGGTTACATGTGTCCAGTGGGCATGTGTAGTGAAATGGACAGCTATGTATGGGGCAAATATTGTTCTAGGAACATATTGGCCTTTTGTTTCCGTAAGGTGAGAGTGGAATGTTGGGGAAGGAAAGTAGGTATGCTCATGGAGGATAGGTTGGGTAGGATGACAGACAAGACAGCATACAGGGTCAGTATATGACACATGTGCGGGGATACACCTTGGATGGGGAGAAGTGTTCAGCAGTCACAAGCCCATGAGCCCTCAGATGGAAACAGTGGGATCGAGGTCCCCACCCATGGGCAGCCACCACTGCACCAAAACAGCCGCAAAGGTGGCTGTGCTGGGGGCTGTCTAGGAGGGGCAGGCTCACCCTCAAAATGTGACACTCTGCCCTCGAGCTGGCATATCTGGCCTCGAAACCCCTTATTGAGCTCCCTGTGCACCACGGCCAAGACTGTACGATGGCTTACAAATTCCTGTCTGGACCTGTTCCCAGTGGGGACAAGCCCCATCCTCAGTGGTGGTTCCACCAGAAGGTGGTGCACAGCCAACAGAGGTGGAGGTCTAAGGCTGGGCCCCAGATGTGCTGGTGTCTGGTGCCATGGCCAGCTGAAGTGGGACAGAAGGTCCCGCCGAGATCTCTAATCCTATACAGCCTATGGTGTTGCAGTTTTAACACAGGTATGGCTTAGTAATAGTCAACAGCATTCAGGATTACTTATAACAGCATGCATAGATATGAACATCAACCCAACACAACAGATGGCATACATTTGCAGAGGGAGCACAACACATGCATATATACTGCATGACATCTTTACAAAGTGTAGAATACTTGTGACTGCTACTATGAACAGTGGCCTAGTATTGGCATGTCACTGTGAGAACCTCAGACAGTGACTGTCATACCACTGTTTTATGTGACATATGTCCAATCATGGATGCGACTGCAGTAACTCTCATCACTATCACCATGTACTGACTGCAATCCTCACACTATGCTTCTGCAGTTCACAGTTGTGTGTTCAGTGAGTAACACAAGAAACAAATGCTTCCACACACTGACCAGTCCACAGATGGCACTACAGATGGGGGTTCCCTCACAAACGGAGCACTCTCTTGCCAGTTTTAAAACATGCAGACTAGCTATTACCACACACAACTTGTTAAACTGGCAGTAGTCTCAATGAAGCATAGCTACACTTACATGCTGTAGTGATGTCTGGCACATCACCCTCATGTCTTTAGGCTATTTTCCACTGTGTATGTTATTTGAGGAATATCCAGATATCATCTGTGATGCTGTTTACCAAACACCAGATCCAGGTTCCACTCACAGCGACTGTCATGGGCAAACACCAACATGATGTTCCTAGATATTGTACTGTGTTTCCATGTGATTGGCTATGGCAGCATCACCACAGCTGTTCCACATGCAATCAGCTAGAGGAGGACTGCAATAGGTGCAGAAGCCATCACCTGATCATGCCCATCACTTACAAACACAAGCTGCTGCTGAGCAGGTGTACAACTCTATATCCACCAAAGAATGTGTGGGAGGGACAGACAGAGGCAACGTACATCAGAGAAGGGCTTGGAGACTAAAACCTAAGCATCGTCTGTCACACACCTACCAGTACAGGAGTTCAAACCTCTGACTAACTAGCCATTACTATTACAAGTGCATGCAGTTATTCCATGTGCCACATAGCTGATATGTTGGTGTGCTATAAGAACATATATGTGTACTGGTGAGCGACATCTGCAACAGAGATATAGTAGACATACATTAGGTGTAGCACACATGGCTGTCCACATGAACAGATGTCATTGGCAACACAACCACACTCTCTAAGGGACTCAGACACATTGTCACACTTTGCCAGGCTCGCAAATACACTTCCTAACTACTTAGTTTGCCACACTGCAGTAATCCACAGGTATTTCATGCACCACAGGGGATATCCTGAGGTTCTATGGGCTAGGGCATGTGAACATGTCTGACATCAGTCGGTATGCCAATGAGAGTTATACTGGGTGTGACTGTGGTTGGGAGCATCATACCCCACATGCAGACACAAGGTCCCAGTACTGACATGCATGTGTGCATTGCTTCATGGGTGTGTAGTGGTTGGCTGTGCAAGATGGCTGTACAAGGCTGGGTGAGGGGTAATCCTTGGCATCATGCCACCCGACAGTGGTATGAAGTGTGGTTCAGAGGTGTAGTTACTGCAATGTCCTACACAGATGGGTATTGTATGATCTGCCCTGCATACTCTAAAAAGCCTTGTTTCTTTTTCAGGCAGACAGACACACACAGTTGGCCTGTCTTGGATTAGAGCACCTATCAAACTAGTTTATCCTACTACAGCATTACACAGTTACAGCATGCGCTACAGAGATTACTGGGTTACAGCAGTCCTACAGGTGTATTTTTAGGTGGGTGACATCAGCAGTATTGCCAAAGGTGAGTATGTGAATTGTAAAGAGTGTGCATACTCTTAAAAGCATTGCTCCTTTCTCAGGCAGACAGACAGAAAAACAAAAATAGTTGGCCTGTCTGGTATTAGAACACCTACCAAACTAGGTTTTCACACTATATCATTATGCAGTTACAGCACGCGTTACAGAGAATACTGAGTTACAGCAGTCCCAGAGGTGTATTTGTAGGTGGGTGACTTCAGCAGGATTGCCAAAGAAGGGCATTTCAAGTGTACTGCAAGTTGTACATGTGTGTACCCGCTACTTACTGTCACAAAAACACATTTACACCCACTTACAACTGCTTAAAAGTGTCTTATTCAGTCCTAATTGACAGTATCAACAAGCCTTGCAGGTCTTGAACCCTGGACCATGCACACTGGGGTCACCGGACTTACCATTAAGCCATCTGGGCTGTTTACATGTAAAATGGATTTTATAATGCACATCTTACTATAGGTATTCCACAGTACTGAAAACAAATGGGACAGTCACTTTGTGTACATATGTACAGTACCCTTGAATGTACTGTACTCTGTGAAACAACAAAGACAAGTCTACATCTGTACAACTCTCATAACTAAAAAAAAAATATATATATATATATATACACCTACGGGATGTGTACTCATATATATATATATATATATATATATATATATATATATATATATATATATATATATATATATATATATATATATATATATATATATAAATATATTCATATACAGAGATATAGCTATAGCCATATATATATATATATGCACATGTACACCCTTTGTGACACAGAAGGGTTTCAAAGGAACTGATGTGTACCAAAACAGAGGCAGCTCTTGTTTTATAACATTTAAATCTTAATAAGTTCACCAGAGAAGGGATGGTTGCTGTGTATGTGGAGTTTCGGGTGGGGAATGATGGCTAATGTAATCTACCCTGGGGATTGTGGAGTTTGGGTGGGGGAATGATGGGTATGGACTTACACCCCAGCAACCACTTCTGTGTCACTGCTCCACAGTGGCACAATAAAATAATATACCCAACCGTAGTCATTCTTGACTGTGTATTCTTTTCCATTCCTAACTATGTAATACTTTGTAGACTCCAGTCACCACAGATGGCTACCATGGTGTGCAGAATGTTAAAAGACATTACACATGTGTATGCCTGGCTACAGGGTAGTTACACACACAAACACACACACACTTGCCAGTATTGTGCATACACGTCTTGCCTATGTAATGGTAACTAGTACAGTGGTATGCAGTTGGGGTATGTGCCACAGAACACATAGAATTACACTTACTCCGATTCCACTTCTGAGCTGAGTGACATCACAGGACTGATTACTTGCAGGGGGGAGGGGGAAAAGAGAGGTTTAGCAGTTGACAAGGATAAAGGCCAGTGCAAAAGGAGGTAGCTCTTTGGAATGCAGACACAAATACAGACACAACCACAATCAGCCATTTGATGACACACACACACACACACACACACACACACACACACACACACACACACACACACACACACACACACACACACACACACACAGTTGCCAGTGGTGGGATCAAAACTCCTGCCTTTTTACAGATCACTGTTACAGTACTACACAGTTATGAGACACGCCACAGCAGTTACACATTCCAAGTCAGTCAGAATGCCCTACTAAGATTGAGGACAACAACAGGGATATTGACAGTCAAGATGTACATAGCTGTAAACCTGTGTGTTTAAAGTAGGAGTCCATTACAACCTGCATGCACAAACAAGACGCATCATCTGCAGGTAAGACATAGGTAGGCCTGAGAGGTATAGTTGTAGCACAACAAGCCCTGAACTGGAGTATGCCCATATGTGGAATGGGCAAATACTATCACTATACAGGGTTACAGTGGTCATGCTCATACACATAGAATCACAGAACTTGTTTGGATGCATTGTCTCCAATTACACAAGGTGACAGTGGACCTGCTCATACACTTAGCAGCACAGGGCCGTTTGGGATTCACTATGACTACAACTACACAAGGTTATACTGGGCATGCTCATACACTTAAAAACAAAGGGCCTGTTTGGATGAATTGACTCAAATTACACAAGGTGGCAATGAGTACGCTCATACACTTAGTAGCACAGGGCTGTTTCAGATGCACTCCGATTCTGACCACAGAAGGCCACAGTGTGCATGCTCATACATTTACATTTACTGAACACATTGTAATGGACTCCTATTGTAAACACACAGGTTTGCAGCTATGTACATCTTACCTGTCAGTATATATGCACATCATATTGGTTAACTACCAGATACCTGTATGTGGCCCGTAAATGATATATCTGTGTCTGTGCTGTGTGATACACATGCATTCGTAAACATGAAGTACTGACATATATATATGCTAAGTATACACAATCATGCATGTGTGGACGTGACAGACAATAGGTTAACTGGGACACATAGGTGGATGATACCTACAGCGTGTGTCACATACCTTGCTGCCCTGAAAGACATACATTGATAGCAGGTTGTGGACAGTGGCATTATACTTGGAACATTGGCATGTGCAAGCATAATGTGTGAGCCCCATTGGGTAATGGTACTGAGGTGCAGGTGTCAAGATGACCTCTCCCGGCTGTGTTAGTAATTGTCATTATTAGCAGGACTGCTCCACTAAGTATATCTCACATTGGTCATATACACAATGTCTGCTGCTGTCCGTCACCTTAGATGTGACATTTGCTACCAAGCACATTACTGCCACTCGCAGTGATGTCATGGTATGAGTGGCAACTGCTAGACCAAAGCAATGAGCCAATTTCCTGCTGTTATTATGAGGCTGTCCAGTGAATGTCATTCTGGGTTGTCATGACTGAATGACAAGCATTCAACACAGAGCACATGCATCCATGTTTCAAGTGAGTGTGGATAATACCGAGGTCGCATTTACCCATATAGTCGCATTCCAAGGCAAAAGTCCTACACACAGAAGTAACACCCTGACACCTACAAAACAATTGCATTGGATGCGTATGCTAACCAGTGCTAGATGTGTGGCTTTCATAATCTATTTGCTCAATGTAGAATCTACAATGGGGGATACTGACATCTGTGCAGTGAGTAACACCTGGCTGAAGGCTCTGTAGTGCACAATTGCACTAGCACCATATAACTCAGATCCAGACATGTAAGCCATAACACTGGTATGGACCATTCCAGGTGGTGGTGTCCACATATTCATAAAGGCTACTCACATGTAAAGACCACTACTCTGACATAACTCATCACAGATGAGTCAGGTACAGGTGATAGTGGCAAATGTTGCATTCTAGGTTGTAACCTCATATACATCCACCACCTTGTCCCCAGACTACCAACACACATCCATATGTGGTATGACATAGTATGGTAGACCACCAGATAACCTTTGATTGGTGGACTGTACCTAGGCCTACATCAACTGTGCAAAGTACCCATGTACAGACACTGCTGCATAATGTGTTATGCAATGCAATAATACCACTGTTTGTGGCCAGGTCAGTTGTACACATACCAGGGTCCCTCGGATGTTGTCAGCATTAACACAGTCGACTGTTGCTGTACACCAGTAAACAACACCCTCATGGTTGTATATGACCCAACTGTACCTGCCCTGGATATGTACATCCCACACTCATACAACATAAATGACATTACCATAGCTTTTGTTATCCTTTCTACATACAGGTGGCTACATTCATTACACACATGCACATGGCAGATAGCATGCTAACAGTACATAAGGTTTGATATCTATGTTAACAGAGGTAATATTCCCTCTCTGCTGGTCACCCATGACACCTATCATATCATACAACAACCCATGTGGCATGTATGTCATTAGACATGTCCACCTAATCCAATGTCTACAAACATACCCAAATAACAGGATCATAGGACCTACACAAGGCCTGTATTGACAGATTCAGGGAAATCCAGCTCTGCTCTGTATGTTCCTGAGTAGTCACAGGTGATATGTCCATGACATGTACAGCCATGTGTGCCCACAGCTCCTACATATACCCCATGTCAACAATTGCAAGCCATGCATGCTGTGTGCTGTCTGGACATTTGTCTTAGTACAACAATAGCCATTACATGCTGGGGTGAGATGTTTACAAGCCACAGACCTTGCACATGCTTGAATGAGTGTACTGCCTAGCTCTAACAGAGCACACTGCTGGCAGTCTTCCAGTAAACATGAGGTGTGTGTGGCAAATATGATGTGCTCACTGTTGACCATTACAGTGCCATGGCTTTACCGTAGAACTGTCAAGTAACAGTTTGTAAGAGCATGACATGGAATAATGCTGTGTGTGTCTTGCTGATTTGTGCTGTTGTCATATATGTACACTTGGCTACTCAGTGAAGGTGGTTGTGTCCTACCAGTACATGAATACAACATCCATTATGGTGTAATGCTTGGCTATGTTTCACACATGGTGTGTGGAAGGTGTGGAAAGTATCCTCTTGACCTTCTATAATCCACTTACTGATGTAGACCACATATGTGTACATGTATTGATGTTTGTTTAGATTCCATGCGTGTGCAGTGTCTGATGTTTGAAGGTGACTGTTTTCTTAGTACATCAAGCTGTTGCAATGCAGCCTCAACATTGCCAATTGTATATGGTGATATCCTCAAAAATACAATAAGCTGTACATGAGGTATGGACAAATGTGGTGGGGCTACTTTGCAGATGAATGATTACTGAGGACAGCTCACAAGTATGTTACAACCATTCCTACAATACAATAACCTGCGTAACTACTAAGGTCTGGTTTAGTTAATTGAAGTGGAAGACAGACAATGTAGAATGCAGTAAGGGTGACACTGAAGGCAAACCTCTTGACACCTGTAACAACAATAACACCCCTGTGCATATATTGTGCATATATCAGCATAGTTGGCAAAGGAAAGAGTCAGTATGCTGGCACGTGTGTGTGTGTGTGTGTCCATATATGTCACGTATGGTTGGGAATACATCCCATATGTTTTTCACTCTCCTGGACACTGTTGTTGACATCAGTACAGAGTGAAGTGTAGAAAGAAAGGCATAGGCAGGTGGTTGAACCTCACACGCCAAGTGTCTGTATGTGTGTGACATAGGTGTATATCTTTGTGAATGCCAGTGTGTGTGTGTGTGTGTGTGTGTGTGTGTGTGTGTGTGTGTGTGTGTGTGTGTGTGTGTGTGTGTATGTATGGTTGTCCATGTGTATGGCTGCCCAGTCCCTGGAGTGAGGCTGTATTTTACAATAGTGAATTGTTAATGCCCCTTCCCCCCATCCACTCAATGCTATCTAGTATCCCTGTTGATATCATCAATCTTAGATGGGCATTCTAACTGCCTGTTAACATGTACACCCTTTGGTGTGGCTTGTTGTTATATAGCCTACTGATGAACCCCCCTCCCCACATACACTCACTGCACTCTATTATCCCTGTCGATGTTCTCGATCTTAGGCCATTCCGGCTACCTGTATATGTGTATTCTCTTTGGCGCATCTTGTAATTGTGTAGTACTATAATGATGATTTGCACATAGGCAGGGGTTCTCATCCCAACACTGGCAACTGTGTGTCAGAGTGTGTGTTACTGTGTCTGTGAATCCCTGAGTGTGTGGGTGTGTCTATGTTTGCATCCTGTCATGGCAGCAGGTATTACTGTTTCCCAATGAGAAGCCAATATTTCCACTGGCCTTTACGCTTGTCATCTGCTATACCACTCTTACCTCCTCCCCACTGCAGGTAACTATACCTGTGATGGCACCCACTATGAATGTGACGGCTCTGAACACAGTAGCTTACTATACAGCTATCATGCCTTTGGATCATTAGAACAGTAAACATAATTGAAACATGGGAGATTATAACTGTGATGTGGAAGCTACAAAGTGCATGCAGGCATTGCCATACAGACCTGTGAGTAGTCAACATGTACATATGGGACACTAACTGCAAACACTGACATCCCCTGGCACATACAATTACACCTGAAAGAGGAAGGCAGAACATCAAGATCAACATGCTGTTAGTGTTGTTACACATGATACATACTGTCAAATGTACAAAATGCATTCTAAAACTGTAATACATGGTATGTCTGCTGCCTGTCAACACTACTCAACAATATTAATCTACAATGGTCTACCTAGTATGTTCACCCTGTGCATCAGACCATATGAGCATGACCCTGCACCGATGGTGTGGATGACAGGGATGTGGCACAGGCATCATCATATGCGCAGGGTGATAATGTTTGCCAGAGGCCTAGGCTGCGCCATTGGATGACATCATGTGTGTGTGTTAGGGCCTGTGATATCATAGGGCATGTGTGTGTTGAGGTGTCCTACATTTGTTTCTGGTGTGTGTGTGTGCGTGTATGCATGCACACAGGTCTGGCATGTGGCTGGCCTACACAGGGGTATTGTTGACAGCTGCAGACTGTACAAGGCAGGTTTCACAGTTCACAGTGTCTGGCCATGGCCACGTGACCTGCACTTGCCAGAGGTTGCACAGGCACTACCAGGCAGAGGTCCAGATTGGTTACTCTCTGATGACTCATATCCACTGGAACTGTGTCCCCGTTGGGACCATCCAGGACCACGTGCACATAGCCTGCTGTGTTGTGGTGTGGACTGCACAGCACCAGCTGCACTGCTGCTGCTACCACCACTATTGGAGTGGGCATGTGCATTCAACAGGTGATATAGCTGACCTACGTCTACGTGCCCGATGCCTCACTTCCACCAGATGTTCCAGCACAGACATTCCACGCTTGAGGATTGAAATGCTATGTTCAAGGACTCCCACCATGTCTCTCAATCGTCTATCCAAAACATCTTCAAGATGATGGTGAGCATTTGCAATTGCCTGGATGGTGTCAGTTAATTAACGGACAGCAGACCTCTGAAGCCTCAGACCTTCTTTGTTGTGCCATTCAGCACATGCCTGTGCCTCCATTACAGCCTGAAACATGCATCTGGTGACTTCAGCTGATGTGCTTTGTCTCACAGGGGCATGTTAGCCAGTGGTCCTCCTATGAGCAGCACTGGGTACATGCCTGTGTGGGATCTTATCAGTCAGTTGACTGGGATCATGGTGTGCAGGCACACCTTCCATTGTCTCCACACTTCCCTGTTCCATGCTACTACCTGCCAACTGTACTTCCTCTATGGCCAGAGGTGATGGTGTATGTGTAGGCAGGGGTACTGTGTGTGAGGATGAGGGGAATACAGGTGGAATGGCAACCAATGGCACAGATTCAGTCCCTGACAACACCACCTGTGCCTCAATCATACTTTCATCATCAATGCTAGAGTATGTGGGGACATTAACATCAGGTGGACTGCTGGAGGGCAATGCACCTACATCAACACCTGTGAGGGCAGACAAGAACTGTACATTACAAGTTATACAACACAGACACACAGACACATGATATGGCACCCAACAACATGCAACATGCAGGTGATATAGCAAATGGCATTCCGCTTAGACAATTAAAGTGATAGTTATTATACATTCCTGAGTTGCACAAAACAGCATGCATGTGTTATAGCAGATGTCATGCACCTTACACAATTATAGTGGTGGTTAGCATACATACCTGTATTGCACCATTTGTGTTAGCAGCTTATGCCCCATACCTGCAACACAATGCATGCACTATGCACCATTGCACCGCACTGCCATGGTATGTGCAACATACACCACATGTTACCAGACCATCCCTGACCTTTGTGCATCTGTTACTGATGCTTTGTGTTGGCCACTGCCCCTATGTGTGAGGACTTGAGCAGAAGGGTATGTCGACTGAATACTATTGCTTGAGCCCTAGCTTGCATATCTCCCCCAAAGCAGTGCATGTCTGTTCAACATTATTCTGCCTACCCCTGAGCAGAGTCTACAGACATTGTGCATGTGGCTGTACACATGTTTGACATGGCTGTCCCTACTTTGCAATGGTGCCACAGACCAGCACAGGTTTACAGTACACCGGCCTGATGCGTGGCATATGACCTTGCCAATCACATGTAGTATGACATGTCTTCTGCTGATGTGTTGAATAACATGCATACATGTGTAACACAATAGTGTCCTTTCCAATCTACTGTACGGTAATGGTGTCCCAATGCAGGGACGTGTTATACTAACATGGGCCTTCAGCTGATGCAATGTTGTCTGTCCACCCTATAAATATGCAGGGACATACTGTACATTGAGCTGATGTGCATAGCCATTGCAGGGTATCATGTGGCTTCACTATTGCTATACAGTGTGAGTTACTGACACAGTTCATAGCCATGACTCTGTTCACATATAATAAATATCTAATGTGGAATGTGACCCACGTCACTGAGGTGTATACACACTAAACCCTAATGTGGAATGTGTGACACAGGTCACAGAAGGGTATACAGATGACACCCCATGCACATCTCCAACCATATTACTGATGCCTGACAACTATGCCCACACATGGCTAACTTAGCAGTACTCTATGTCCCACATGCCATCTGTGTACCTCACACACATGAGGAGCAGGCATGTCAGTGATGTCTGACACCAGCAAGGTGAATGTACTGTATTTGTGGCCTGATGTGGTTGTATGTGTATGTTGTGCAACACATGTATGTATTTGGATACTGTATAGGTGAATGCTTTCATGTCGTGACACACTCAAGATGTTCAAGACATGTTATGTGGTGGTTTCATGTTATGCCTACAGAAGCTGTGCACAGGCCTGTATGATGTTCAGTGTTTCACATCTGCAATATCACCATTACACAAAGGCCATAGTTGTATTGTGTCGAGCCAATGAACAACAGGGTGTACACACATGCACATCACTTCTACTGTGTGTGTTGCTTCATGTCTCTGGCCATCTTCCATGGCCGTGTGTACACATGTTCTGTCCAATGGTTGTGATGGCCATCTGTTTCACATGGCAGTATTATCCCATATGACATACACCCATAGATGTCATATGCTCCATTCAGGACAGGGTTATGCAGACAAAGGGTGGTATGTATGGAATGTGAAATATCATGTTTTTCAGGATAGTTGAGCAGTGTTACAGTCAGCCCACTACATGTCATGGACATGTCAGATAGCACATGACATTGTGTGACATTAATAGCAAGGGTATAATCCACAAGGGTGTATCCTGTGGGTTGGTCATACTCCAGCTCAAACACATTTAGAGTGTGTTCACACATATGCTCTCTGTACAGTACTGTTTGTATTCCAAACATGTGTAATGCTGATCTGTAGTACCTGTCCCTACAGTGAACCACACCTCCACCATTGTATCCACAGTTGTCCACACATCTGGCAATGACAGTTTGGAAGGTTTAGTGTAGCTGTTTCATATAGTCTTCAATCGTTTCACATGGGTAACCAATGTGATGCATTGCAGGTCTGACCAGTGTCTATTAACAGGACCACCATACATTATGTGTATATGTGTTATGGCAGATAGCATGCAATTAATATGATCTGGGCATTATCAAGCCTGGTAAATAATAACAATCTCACTTGACACAGGCAGCTGTTGCTGCAAAATGCCAGAGGTATTTAAATGGGAGTGTCATAGCAGTAAGATCATTATCCACACCTGTGTGATAGCTACAGGGTGCAATGTCCATGTTAGCACATAAGCCAGTACAATACACCATACAATGGAGTATGCACATCTGTGCATACATAGAGTAGCAGACTATAGTATGTGGCATGTGTGCATACATGCCTTGCATATGATGTTACATTACATATTGTACAGTAACACATGTAACTATGTGAAATATAGTTGTGTTATATGTGCAGTACTGACTTACCAGGCAACTCCAGGCTCGGTGGTTGAGAGACACCCACCTCCACAATACCAGCTAAAGCTTGTGGATGGAGGTCTGCAGGTGTCCCCAGGTTGGCCAGTAGCTCCTTGGTACATGTGAGTGGGGGCTGGGTGCGTTGCCCTCCACCTGTTGCACCTTGTTCCCTGGTAATTGCATTAGCATGCTGTTTCGCCCATCTTATGAGGTTGGTGCAGGGTTGGCGCACCTGCTGATAGGTGCGATTGTGACCGCCAACATCATTTACCCTCCTGTGGTGTTCCTCCCACAGGGCATCCCACTGCTCTGCATCCTGTGGCACATGGCTGAAGAGTGTTAAATGGTTGTCAAGGAGGAATGGGATGAGGATCTCATCCTCCAAGTGGGTGTATGCTGGCAGCCTGCCACACGGCATACCTGGAAGACATGATGATGGAGACAGGTCAGAGTAACTCACAGAGAAGTACAGAAGTACAGCTGAACATACATGTGTGTCACATTTATTAACATTACAAATAAGTCTTTGCAAATCTACATGTCACTAACACCACTGACATGTTTAAGTCACACACATTTGACACTTACTGGTGACGTGATGTTATCACCATATATGTGTGTGTCATGTGATGACATTGCTCATACTCCATGTGGATGTTGTCTTGATGTGGGCATGTCTGTTTGCCTGTACTGGTGTCTTTACCTATCAGCACATGCCTGGATGTGTTCACATTAATACAATAGACCTTAATGCTGTGTATATGTCACATGTATATTCATACACAGCCTTTAGGGATTTGACCTGTGACCCTGCAGACTTGCTCACAGAATGTTTTACATGTATGTGTTTTGCCATATACATCTACATGGCACTGTACAGCTGTGTAGCATCCTGCCATGTATTGCCTGTGTTTTACATTTGAAACACATGGGACAATAGCTTGCCTGATGGTATTTGCAGGGTTGGATATCAACTATAGCATGTATGGTCATAGTGAACTAGTAGGCTATATGCCCTGGGCCATTTATGAGCCTAGGCAGAAAAGTTACCTAGCTGTAGCCAACAGACAGGTAGGTTTCAGTGTCCAGTTCAAGCAGTGCCACATAACTGATCCACAGTGTTACTGATATATTTGGCATGCGGTCATCACACCATGTCACAGAGAGGGGCGATGTGCAGCTTCGCCAGACAGGGATGCATAGTATGGCAGGAGTATGTAAAATGTATGGGACAAACATCTGTCAGGCATGTTGTGATCCTTGTACTAGAAAGGTGGATGTCCATGAAGTATGTGTTTATTTGGAATCAGGATGTGTTAAGTGTAGCATGTCCAACATCTCTGGGTTGGACATGGCTTTATTCAGGGTAGGCTGCATGCTACATAGTGGAGCTAGGGATTGGGAAGGGCAGTGTAGGCCATCTACACATGGGTAATAACCCTAAGAGGAAATATGTGATCTATTATGGGTCACATGAGTGTTGAGTATGGATGAACAATTATCTCTATATTCATGAATGGTACCCTGTCATGATTAGGGGTGCCACATACAACTACCTGACTGTTGTGGTGAAGTAACTATCAAAGGAATGACTACTGTCCAGCTGCATCCCATACACACACAGTTGCCATTACGTTGACCGCTGCCTAGGTGGTAGTTCATGGGTACAGGGTTTTTATCATAGGGGATGACAATGCAATACTTAGCTGTCAGATTGTGGTCATATGTCACACACCACACATCTGACACACAGAGGCCCTTCTGTATGTTGAACGCAGCACACATTGAGTCAACTATTGCTCCTAGTTCATAGTCATTTGCAAGCATCAGTAGGCAGATGCCTTCTATGTTAGTCTGTGGAGTATAGATAACAAAGAGGAGGAGTACCAGAAATGAACCCTGTATTACTGTGGCTGGCACTGGTTAGATGTGCATGTATTAGTCAGACACCTTCTGTAGTGTTGGTTCTTCCATCAGCCCAGTTGCCAACCACTCCTGTGACATAAGAATATACACCTAGTTTACTGAGTGTAGCTGGAACACAGTATGGGTGATGGTGTCCTAAGACCTGGCAAGGTCATGATATGCTGTGTGAATCAACCTTACTGTCATTTACATCTGTACTGACTACATCAAATAAGTTGATCATGGTTCATGGCCTTACAGACCAGACTCAGCAGGGTAGTAGTGCACTATTTCCCATTATCAATGGTGTCTCCCCCTTTGTGGGGTGTGATAGCTGTTGCTGTGCACCATTCAATGTGTACACAGCCTGACATGGAGCTATGATTGAACATGATGTGTATGTGGAGAGCTGATTGTTCTTACATTTCTGTAGGATACACCCTGGGATGTTGACAGGTCCCATGAAAGCTGTATGTATGGCTTTAGAGAGTGCAGCTTGTACTTGCATAGTTGTTATTACAGGGGCTCTGTAGTGTACATGGATATATAACTATGTGTACCTGTTGGGGGGAAGGTGGGAGTAGGTTTAGGTTCTCCAAGATTCTATCTGGATGAACTGGTGTTATTTCTGTAGGTGCAGTACTTCCCATGCCATAGTGCTGTGCAGCACGGCAAGTTTTGTCATTGCCATTATGATTATTGACACAGTTATAGAATGCTGTGTGGTTGGCCTCATAATATGTGGCTGATTAGTTTCACAGTAGCTTTGTGTGGTTTTATATGGTGTATCTGCATCTTACTGAGGCTGACCAGGGATCACCTACATTCATGTGTGTTCACTCTTGCAACAGTTACTACCTTCTGTGGTACAGTTTAAAGCATTGTACCACCAGTTTGCCTTCTTGTTTGTGTTTGAATCTTGGTTCTGTTTCAATGGCACAATCACTGCACGTATGTGACTACTTAAGGTTCATTTGTATAGGATTCAGCATTTGCACATGCATTGTCCATCTGCATTGGTGCCATGACAGTTACCACTTTGTTCTTAGGAAGCATAAATTTGGCTTTGGAGACTGTGTGTATTATACTGTTAGCCCTGTTTGTGTGACTGTTGTGATCCAGGTCATTGGGGTTGATGGAATCCAACCAGTTACAAGTGGTGTCCCACAAGGCTCAGTCCTGGGACCTCTCTTGTTCGGTATATATTTCTCGGAGGTACAGGCCAACATGGAAGGACTGTGGCTGACCAAGTTCGCAGATGACTGCAAAATGGGCACCATAATCGACTCTTCAGCCGACACAAGCATCCTCCAAAAGGGCCTCATAGAAACAGACAACTGGTACCAGAGCCATGGCCTCAAGCTAAATGCCAAAAAGTGTATAGTCATCCCCTTTGGCAAAAACAAAGTGCCCACAAATTACCACATTGGTGGTAATCCATTAAGTACAGAAGAAGTAATTAGGGACGTGGGGACCCAAGTTGATAGCAATCTCTCATTTGACAACCACATGGCCAAAGTGGTTAGAAAAACATTTTATATAGCCCACCTAATCATGAAGGGATTCACATCTAGATCAGGGGAGGTCATCGTGTCTCTTTACTCATCCCTCATCAGGCCCATAATTGAGTACAATGCCCCTTTTGGGATGTACCTTACCAGACACCTGCAGCAACTGGAAACACCCCAAAAGTACCTCACCAAGAGGATCAAAGGGCTCAAACAGTTGCCATATGCTGCCCGGTTAAAGAAACTCCAGCTCTACTCAGTGGCATACCACCTGTTCAGAGGCGATCTGTGCCTGACATACAAAGCCATGTCCAACCTGGAATTAATGGACATGCTGCACCTCAGAAAATCCAAATCCCATCGAGCTACACGCTCGAGAGACTTGAACCTCAGCACTGAAATAAATAGGACATGCTGGAGGGACAGATTCATAACCCAGAGGCTCCCTTCACTCTGGAATAAAATCCCAGTCCAAGTTAGGCAGAGTCCCTCATTGACTCTCTTCAAGAGGAATCTTAATGAGTGGATGGGAGATCATAGGTTTACCCCGGGTATCACTTCTGTGTCACTGTTAGACAAAGGCACAGTATACTAACCTCGAAAAAGGGCATAGCAAAAAATTTAAAATGGGTGGCGAAAGCCAAACACATTCTGGCTAGGCTTACAAATGCCCTAGAGCAGATAGCCTAGTAGGAACCTATGAACCTATGAACCTATGAACCTATGCACTGAGCGCAGGTGTTGGTGCATGATGAGTCTTCTCAGTTCATAATGGAATAGTTGTGAGTAGCCAGTATTATGGTTTTCTGTCTCAAACCTAATCTTTCCCATTACAGCACATTATGACAATTGGGAAATCTGTGGCATGGTGGGTGATCTGTTGCAAGGTGCAATTTGAATTCCACTTTGGCACAAAGGTAGTTGCTCAGCATAATGCATCTGAAGTTATGCAAGTGCAACTAGCGTGGGGGTGTACATAGCCTTCAGGAATATGGACACACCTGTGGCCCGTGTGTTCCAATAAAAATAATGGGCAAGAGGTGAGGTATGTGTTATAACATGGTCATGCACGTGTGCTCTCTGGAGCATTGAAACATGTCTCAGTCACTGCACAGATATGTTCTCCATGTTAGGGATTGACATATATGAGTACATATAGTGTTTCTGACATGTATCATTGAGTAGCGAGACCTGCAGTTTATTGTTTGTCCGTGTAACAACATTGGACCTTCACTTGAACTGTGCATGATGAAGGCACTATAGGGGAAGCATGAGCCCTAGCCAGTATCCAGATTCCAGGGGTGACAGGTGCAGGCCCTGTTTGGCAAAGCATCATGGTCTGTCAACCATGTTATCCCAGGCAGGCAGATACTGGATACCCTTTGACATGCACCACATTAGACAATTGTGGAATGCAATCCTTTTGTCCCTGTACTGCAGTATCATTCTGGTCAATGGCAGAATGCTACCCAGGCCTTGGGACATACCTGCATGGCTACAAGACCTGACAGTTCCTACATGTGTTTCCATGCTGTCCAGGCTACTTCATCACAGGTCCTGCACAACAACATGGAATATGCCAGAACCATGTGTATAGTTTAAAAAGTGGTCTGAGTGTGTGCGTATGTGGATAACCATGGCAGACACGCAGCTGACAGTATGTATGCCCTCGTATAGGTTGGTGTGTAACATAGTGCTAGAGTTTGCATTCACAAATGAGTACTGTTGGGCATGTTTCTGGCCATGTGTTCTGAGGTGTGGTACAATTATGCAAACTATGTCATACAGTTTGTGTTTTTCATTGTCTGTCTATTCCAGCTTGGGAGGTCACTTGTTTGGCCAGATACTTAGAAGCGTCTGTGAATGTGTGTGATTTCTGGTAGTGTGTGTGGGTGTCCTTACTGTGTTCTGGTAATGGTATGTGTTGGTTGTGATGATGAGATGCATGTGTTAACCTACACCTCATGACTGTTCATTCCAGTCATGGCTGTAGACTGGACTGCCTTCCAGCTTACCCCTGTAGCTGCATCCCAGACAATGTGTGGGGTGTGGTGTTAGGTGGGTTTGGCAGTGTACATGGCATAGATATTACATTCCCCCAGGATGGCCACATACACAAAGCTGACATTAGTAAGCACCAGTAGCTGAGTAGTGGACATGCCTGTATGAGCATTCAGTACTACAAGTACCAAGTGATGTATTTAGTTTACTTATTGCTTATGAAGATGTTTAGACAGTGATACTCACATGTAAATATTTGTGTTATGGATATGACAACACTGGATATTACAGAAACATTATAGCTACCTTTAGCAGCAATCCTCCTCTGAGGAGCACATCACATCCTGATAGTTGATTACAGATGATGCAAGTGTCTACAGGTCTGTTTCCTTTTCTGGGTATATACTCACATATCCACCAGGACCATGAGCTCTGTTTGGCACAGACACCCACTCCATAAACAGTGTCATGTATCAATAGACTCTGATGCCACTATCAACATGATCAGGATAGAATCAGATAGTGTAAGCCGTCACCTATGAAGCGACTATTACACATGGGCAGCAGTCTCCTACATCTTACACTCCTACTGCAGATGTTACACTGGAGTTAAAGATGATATGCAACCTGTTTCATTATCAGTACTGTGCACTACCTTACATACAGTATGTGCAAGCGGCTGTTAGGTTGGCAATGAGAGGTTAGGCTACACAAACATGGTAGTTCAACCAGTGTGTCTCTACTCTCAATATCCACTCTATGTAGGTGTGCTCATAGCCATTTGGCCCAGCCCTGTAACATGGGTCACTACGCATTTGCATAGCATGTACACATGCACAGCTGTTATTGCTTGCAAACGATACTAGAGAGGTCCAGCCTGTAACAAGGGTCGCTACACATTTGCATAATATGTACATATGCACAGCTGTTATTGCTTGCAAACGATACTAGAGATGTGGATATTACATGAGTTATGTACATGGATAATTACCTAGCTCTTCCAATTATCTTTGCTATCATCCTGCTAAACTGTCAGATGAATACAAGTGACATGTATCCTGTTATTGAGTATTGTAATTGCCAAGAGACATAACTACTGTTTGCATAACATAACAGAAATGCTATGTAGAATGGAATACAGATCTGCCTAAAATACTGTACATTACACAGTTATTGGCACAATATCCCACAATGCAAACCATTTTTGCACAGTAAGCCCACCTTTGACATGTTCATCTTACTTATACACCCATACATATGTCTACTGTTACAGTATATCAACATATACTATCCCCTGTTATAGCACATACTTGTTGGACCAACCCTGACATTGACAGTGGCTGGAAGCGAATTGGTGAGTTCCAAGCCCATATCATTCCTGGTGGTGTATGAGGAGTTTGCCTTGTGACCTACTGCAGTACACACATAGAATACTACAAGCATTACTACTGCTCAACAATACATTGCTACAAGATAGCTATTTCCACTATATGCATTGATTACGCTGTAATTCTTACAGAACAGGTACTACATACACAGACATACTACATGTTATACATACCTTCTTAGTAATTGGAGGTGTTATTGACTAGTATAATACTCATTTTTGGTTTGTCTTTCAGTGTTTTGTACTGTTGTACAGGTAGACCCAGATGGTTTGAATGTGTGACAAGGCAACCTTTTATAGTTACAGATCAGTAACGTGCTATCCCGATAACCACTTGGTGTTCCTAAGTAGCTAATTACATGCACATCAGCTGCGCTGCTACTGCTTTAGCCAATACCATGGTAACAGTGGAGTATAACTGAGTACTCCACTTCGGTGTTGTTCCTTTGCCTTACTTGAGAGGAATACAGCCTGGAAGTGTTGTTTGAACTCTTTTGCAACAGCTGTATGGAGACGGACAGTAATATATTGTGTGTAATGCCCAGAGGATTTGGTCTAAATGTGAGTACTGCTGTTATATTTCTGAACATTGCTACTTGTGCAGGGTTTGTATGTACCTAATACTCCTGCATATGTTTCAGTCTCGCCAGGATGTTTGAGCAGCTCAAGGCTGCATAGCTATGCATATAATGTTAGGGGATTTACAGTGTGCTTACCAGACATCTTTAGTTTGGTGTTAATGTGTATGATACTGTGCTGATAATCAATACTCGATAACACTTCCTGGTGTACGAACCTTTCAACCCTCTGAAATGGGATTAGTTCACATAAACCCTGTAACATCAGCAGCTGTTCAATTGTATAACAGAACTATTTCACATAGGGCCATGTTAGTGTGTCTGTGTCCAGGTATGTTAAGGTTTCAGCAGATGTACAGTAGTTGAATAAGTGATTATGGTATGACAGTATGTATTGATGTAATTATTTTGGGTGTGGGGGAGATGTTGGTGGGTACACATAGCAGATGCAAGTGTGTAGGAACCCCTTTTATACAACTTCTATATGTGTGTGGGTGTTCTTTCCCTATGTGAATACCTATCCCTTAGTGGACTAATACTATGGTAATTGCCGGCTGATTCATTAAGGCACTTTTAAATGCTTCCTGTATAGCATGCAGGTACTGTTAGTCCTTGAATCCTTTTGGCAATACATTGGAATGTAATAAAGTTTTGCTAAATGAAAGCTGTCTGTGTATTTCTGTCATGGATATTTGCAGTCATTGCAGTTGTATTGGTGACTGTGTCCATAGAACATGTTTGTAATAGTGTATTGGCATATACTCTTCATATGTTATGTTCATATTGATTGGGGGGGGGCAGAATGTGTGATTGCAATGGTCCATGTTATACTCAGATATGAACACCCTGGATGCTGTCTACACACATGTATGTATGTGTGTGTGTGTGTATATATATATATATATATATATATATATATATATATATATATATATGTGTGTGTGTGTGTGTGTGTGTGTGTGTGTGTGTGTGTGTGTGTATATATATATATATATATATATATATATATATATATATATATATATATCTATATATATGTGTGTACATATGTATATATCTATATATATATATATATATATATATATACGTCGTGTATAGATGTATACAGATATACTATATAATATATATTATTGCATACATTTATCTGTACCTCCATAGATGTGTAGATGTTTTTAACCTATCTATCTACATATATATGTAGATCTGTGTATATCGACATGTCTCTATGTATCTCTCTCTCTCTCTCTCTCAATATATAGATATATATATATATATTTATATATATATATATATATATATATATATATATGTATATATATATATATATATATATATATATATATATATATATATATAGATATATATAGATATATATCTATATATACATATATATATATACATATATATATATATATATATATATATATATATATATATATATATATATATAAGCATACACCTTTCATTGGGTACATGGCGGGTTGTCCTATTTCAACGCATCCCTCCCTTTTTTGTTTTAACGTGTCTGCATACCCAACTGACATAGATACATCTCAGATAGCTTAGTGGTAGGCCTCCATAAAGACGGAGTAAATGGTTGTGGGTTCTAATCCTGGAAGGTGTTATTATTTTACCTCTCAGAGTAGGCACTGGTAGGGAAAGTGTTACTAATGCACATTTAAGCGGTTGTAAGCAGGTTTTCCCGTGGTATGTGCAATGTTAAGCAAAGGTTAAAACTGTGAAGCGCTTCTCCGTTTCACCGTGTTTAAGCGCTGCTTACCGTCATGCAAACCTGCTTACAACTGCTTAAAAGTGCTTTAATACACCTGCATCCAACAACCCTTATTCTGGCTCTCAAAATAACTTAACAGCCCTTGAACCCAGGACCATGAACACCACAGTCACTGACTTTACCATTAAGGCATCTGAGATATGTACAAATGTCATGGTGTTTAGAATATACATTTTACAACAGGCATTCTTCATTACTGAAAACAAATTTGACAGTCAGTTGGTGTACATATGTCTGATACATGTTAATGTTCATATATTTGTGAAATTAGGTGTTGCAATGTAACATGACAGGGTGTATTATGAATGAGAAAGGTTCTTGTTTTGTGTCCTTTTTATATTGTCCCCATATTCCATGTATATCCCTCCAGTTCACTTATTGAACATACGACCCAGGTTCTTTTTGATGCATTATTTCATTACCCATCATTCCTCCCCCACCCCAATCTTCACATACACAACAACCATCCCTTCTATGATGAATTAGGTTAATATTAATAGTTATAATACCAGAGCTGCATGTGTTTTGTGTACACTTCAATTCCTTTTGATTGCTTCTGTGTTCATAGATGTTTATATATATGGCTATTGATGTAACTATATATATATATATATATATATATATATATATATATATATATATATATACACATATATATATATATATATATATATATATATATATATATATATATATATATATATATATATATATATATATATATATATATATATATATATTTCGTATTAATTTGTAACAATAATACATATGTAGACTTGTATGTGTTGGTTCACAAACTACAGTACATTTCAATGTACTGTACATATGCACACAAAGTGACTGTCCCATTTGTGGTCATTACAGTGGAATGCATGTGGTATAAGGTGTAGTCTAAAGACTGTGAAACATGTGTACACCTCAGATGGCTTAGTGGTAATTCCCATAACTATAGTGTACATGGTCCAGGGTTCTACGCCTGCAATGCTTTAAAAATTCTTTTTACTCCAGAATAAGGCTCATTTAAGCAGTTATAAGCATGTGTAAAACTGTTTGTGTGACATTATAGCAGCAGTTAAACACGGTTAAACAAACTTTGTAACGTATAACCTGTGCATGCAAATACGGCCACATTCACTAACTACTCAGGATATTTACATTTCAGTGAAGTAACATCTCACTATGTGCTTACGTAATATTACATTCTCTGTTGACTTTACTCTCCAGCACACGTGGGTTTATATGGGTGTTTCGAATGTTTATTATACAGAAGATTACTACCTATATATGCAAGCTGTGGTTAAGGTATACTTTTTAACATGATAAACATCCCTGACTTTATTGGGATTGGGACCTCGAATGCATAGATGCTATGCACATACTGTAACCATTACACTATTGACATGCCGCCTATTTCCTATTTAGATGATTTCTATGTGTAAGCTAGGCTAAGCAAAGGGCGGAGGCCCCCAAACCCACTGAGCTTCACTTACTCTTGAAATAACAACATATAACAAATGTAATGTGAGACAATAAATTACATTCCTAAGTACATTAGGCATAGCCCCTTACTGACACACTTCAAGGGAAACCTTGTTGTGTGAATGGGTAACAGAATATACACCCCTGGGATCATGTTCCCCAGAACCCTACAGCCAGGGGGTGGGGGAGCCCATCCAGTTTGATAGCTGCAAAACCTGTTGGGGAAATTGAATGGTGTTGAATTGTCACATTAACATGCCCTCTTTAGATCACTAAGTGCCCCTATCACCCTCCACCACCCCAGTCTTCAACAGCTTCCAGCAACTCTGTCTGGAATTGCTTCATTGGCTATGCTTGACAGAGGTTCAGTTACTTCATCAATGGTGCGGAGAAAGCCAACACACTGTAGCTATGCTTCTAATTGCCCTTGGGCAGATAGGTAGTATGCTGTCTGTGAACCTCTAAAGTGCAGGCCATCACAGCCATAATATGTGAATAAACTGACCTTCAGATCACAATATACAGTGAGAAATCACCATGTAGTCAAGAAACAGTTAAGTACAGCAAGACCATACAGAACACTGATACTTAATCACTCTAAAAGCCTATCTTGGAAGCTAGAAGACTTGCATAAGTTTAAGGCTTTCTATTGCTTACCAGTAGGTTACCTACAGGAGAGATGAGAAACAAGCACAGATGGGAAACATGCATGCAACAATACCATACCGGCGTATGTGTCAGCCTTAGGCTTTGGAATTACTGACCAAGGGTATTGGCGCCCCCATGGTGCCTTTTTTAGGAGAGTCTCAAAGGTGAATACCAGCTCCATAAACAGCACAATAGCAGAATCAATGAGGGTTATGCTATTCAACACCAGGGGTTGTGATCACAACATGTATGCACTCACAGCACTCCTCAGGATGGACAACGTCAACATCTGTGCAGTAATTGACACCTGTCTTAAGGCTCCTGAGAGCACACCAGCACTACCAGACTACAACCCATACCACATATTTTGGCCACAGAACTTGGACTGACACAGACATGAAGGGGGTGTATCCATATTCATCAGGGATACCTACACCTCCAGGTTAGTGGGGAAGCATGATACCTTTGAGATCATCCATGTGCAGCTAACATCAGCCACAACTGCAATGTAAACTGTGGCCTGCTTACAGATCACCCTCCATGACCCAGGACCACCACTCCATCTACCTGGAGACAGTGGAGAACATGACAATCCTACCGCACACCCTGGCATTGGTTGATGTCAACTACTCTACCATTAACTGGGAAACTTACTCAAGTACTCACTTTCAGGCCCAGTGCTTCCTGGAATTTATCACCTCATATGCCCTGTATCAGGTGGTAACCTTCCTAATGAGGGGTGGAAACATACTAGAAGTGGTCATCACCAATATGGGCAACAGGTGCACCACAGCAGAGGTTAACTGGTCACTGGTTAGATCTGACCATGAGCTATTCACTGTTTCTCCACCCAAACATCTCCCCCACACACAGAAACCACAGTGTATACCTTTCCTATAGCTACATTTACACTACTAGAGACAGGGGTGGTGGGTTTTGCAGCCCCCATGTTAAGGGGAAACACTGCTCAATATACAGACAGATTTATAAATGCAATCTATAAGCACCTACATGGATATATGGATCGTGCCATCAGTGGTAAACCAAGACTTACTCCTCCTAGACAAGGACACCAGTCTGGTGGACCCCTGCAATAAACAGGCTATACTACAGAAGTAGGACAGTGTTCCAGACAAACAGCAAATCCTACTAAAGGCAGACATCTGTGACCACTATTAGTATGATATGAAGGTCCCTTATGAAATCATCCAAGGCTAACATCAACAGGAAAATGCACAAGGATTCAAAAGATAACCACAAAGCCTTCTTTGACTATGTCAAGGATCTAAGTGGTGACACACAGATTTGAACTGTGCCAGTGAAATATAACACAATATATGCTGACCCTATTGATACGGCCAACATCCTTGCAGATATATTCAGTGCATACTTCACCCCCTAAAGAGCCAACAACACTACCAAAAGGTACAGAATTCCGCACATCAGAGACACACCGGTGGAAATGGCCCTCTCTAACAGATGAACACAGCATCAATGGAGGCAGATGTTGTCCCAGACTGCATCTTGCAAGCAGTACAAGACAACCTGAACCCCCACCTAACTAAGCTTTTCAAACTCAGCCTCTCCACAGGCTACATGTCCATACAATGGCTCGTGGCAAAGGTTATTCTACTCCACCAAGGTGGAATCACAACTGACCATGGTAACTACCATCCCATAAGCCTGACTAGCCTGGTCTGCAATGGTATGGAGTGCATCCTCATGGC
The DNA here is from genome assembly GCF_019279795.1 of Protopterus annectens. Classification (NCBI taxonomy): domain Eukaryota; kingdom Metazoa; phylum Chordata; order Ceratodontiformes; family Protopteridae; genus Protopterus; species Protopterus annectens. The sequence goes on from NC_056744.1 coordinate 290,462,440, forward strand.
ACTCATTAACAAAGTCATTGGTAACCTCCAAACACGTGACCCAACCCAGGTCAGCTTGGTTGAGTGCAGTTCATGCCTAGTGAACCTGTTTGACATCTTACATACAGTCACCAAGACATTAGATGAGAGGAGAAGTGGTTCACACATACTACCTGGACCTCAACAAGGCTTTTGACACCATGCCCCACTCAGGTATTATTGATAAACACACCAGCCTGTACATACACCCATACATCACAGGTTGGGTTGCCAATGGGCTTACACGCAGAACCCACATGGTATGAACAGCGGTTTCCAAGTCCAACTCTTGACCAGTCATGACTGGTGTCCCACAGGACTCAGTCCTGGGAGCCCTACTGCTTGGCATATACTTCTCAGAGGTACAGGCAAACACAGGTGGACTACAGCAGACCATATTTGGCAATGACTGTGAACTGGGAGCCATGATTGATAGTCCAGCTGACACAGACATCCCTCAAGGGGCCTCACAGAGACCGACACAGGGTGTCAAAGTCATGGCCTCCAGCTAAGTGTCACTAACTGCATGGTCATTCCATTGTGGAATATTAATCACCCACATATTAACACATAAGTGGCAGCCACTTCAATACGGACAAGGTAATGAGGTATCTGGGGACTAAGGTAGATCGTGATCTCTCCTTTGACAATCATATCTCCAAAGTAATTAGGACATCCTTCTATGTAGGCCATCTGATTACTAAAGGGTTCCCATCTAGACATACTGGGGTTATAGTGCCCCTTTACTCATCACTCATCAGTCCCATCATAGGGTATAATAACCCATTTGGGATGTACCTCAGAAGACACTTCCAACAGCTGGAAGGTCCACAAATGCACCTTGCCAAGGGGATTACTGGACTCAAACATATGCCCTATGCAGCCAGACTGAATAAACTCCTGCTTTACTCAGTGGCATCTTTGTTTACCCAGAGATGTTCTCTGCTGGCCAACACAGCCATGTTGAACTCAGGCTTAATGGATATGCACCACCTATGGGAATCCATGTCACAGTGAGCCACACACTGTAGTGAGCTGAACCTTGCCACAACAATAACTGGAAGATGGTGGAGGGACGGATTCCTGTCACAGACACTCCCCATACTTTGGAACAACATCTCTATCTACATTATACAGAGCTCTTCACTAACACTCTTCAAGAGAAACCTTGAAGACTGGATGGGTAACGGCAGATACCCCCAAGGGATCCCGCCATTGGCTCTACTCCACAGAGGGACAGTTAATGAAACAATGGGGTGGTAAAAGCTGACACATTTTGGCTAGGCTTATGAATGGCCTCTGGCAGTTGGCCAAATAACTACCTATGAACCTATACATACAGTATCAGCACATGCTGATAGCTTAATTTACTGTTCAGGTGTTGACTTACTTTGTGCCAATGGCAGTTGTATGTGCAATAGTTGAGGGCTGCCTATGTTGGATGCACACAGTAGACTGCCTATACATGACAATTTACAGGTAGTCTTGTGTGTGTGTCATCCATTTTTACTGTGTGTGCAGGTGGAGAAAGGTGTCCGTCCCTAGGTGCCTTCACTGTCAGTGTGTGTGCTATACATTCCCTCCTTGCCAAGGCATGGGCATACTGGGCATGCCTCTATCTGCCTACTGGGGCTGGCACAGGATGTTCGTGGTCTGAGTACCTCTGTGCCTGTGGGGCCCTTAGCAATGGTGGTGGGCTATGAGGGCCTTCACCATTCTGTCCCTGCTGCAACTGTTTCCGCAGGATCATATTGTGTAGCATGGCACATACTATGAAGATGTGGGCACACATGCCTGTAGAGTACTGCAAGGCTCCACCAGATATGTCCAAGCAATGGAACCATGATTTCAGCATCCCAAACTCATGCTCTATGATGATTCTAGTTTGTGCGTGTGCCTCATTATGGCGTTCCTACATGGGTGTGTGTGCATTTCTGATGGGAGTCATCATCCACAGTTCCAGTACATAGCCAGCATCCCCCACCAGGTGGCCATTTGGGATGTCCCCCCTGGCAAATACCTGATACAGCTGTGAGGTATGCCAGACAGAGTCATGATAGCTTCCAGGGCTGCCAGCACACACATCCATGATAATGCCCTGAGATTGCACATGACCTGGCAGTTGATGGAGGGGTATCCCTTGTGGTTTATGTAGCGGCTACTCTGCTCACTGGATGGTGACTTGATGTGTATGTGCGTGCAGTCTATTGCACCCAGTACCTCCAGGTATTCTGCCACATGGTGGAAGAGACCCATATTGCTGGCCAACTCCTCCTGCATTCCGGGGAATATATGTGCTCATTGACATGTGTTAACATGGCATCCAGGAACTCGTGTAGTACCCTGGATGCTGATGCCTGTGAGATACACATGATAGCCCCAGTTGGTCTTTGAAAGGTACCTGTAGCTAGCATTCTCAGGCTTACACATACCTTCGTATCCACTGGGATGGGTTCCCCTCTGTTTGTTCTGGCTCTGAGGCATGGCCGGCACAGCTCCACAAGTTGCTATAGGATATCCCTGTCCACCCTGTAATGCTCTACTATCTCCAGATCATGTAGCCCCTGGTAGGTTACCCTGGGTCTGAACACTCTCCTCCTCCTCTGGTGCCTGAGGTGGTCATGTGCATCATCCTCCACACCACCTTCAGTCTCCAACACATGCTGGTGGATCAACGCTATCGCAGCCCCTAACATGTACATACTAAAAGTTCCCTGTCTGTATACATCACTGGTGCAGAGTGTATGGGAATACACAAATGTGTGTGAGCTGCTTTCACACTTTATACTGTTGTGCTATGGATGCTGCTGATGTCATTGTGTGTGTATGAGCTATTCCAGCTGCAGAGTATCTTAATTATGGGTTTTACAATGAGTTCTGTAAGTGCGGGGCCTTTACTGTAGATTTATGCTTGCTTGCCTTGATTAATCTGTTGCCTTTTAATTTACTTTTAAACCTGGATCCCCTCCCATTATCAGGCATGCATCCACCTGCCATCTTTCTTGTTTTGTACTTTCTCTACCCAGTCATGGCAAAATGTGTCTTGTAGCTGATATACTGCAAATCAGCTTTGTTCTGCTTTGACACTTTACTGTTCTCATTGCAGTACAGACCCTCCCCTTTCCTGTTCTGCAGGTAGCTGCTTGCAGCCTTGTTAGCTGTTGTCAATGGCCCACTGTAGGCTCCTAGGTCTTAATTAGTCATTTGTACTCCAATTTCCTTGCTGCAGTATTTCCTTATTTCTTTCCTATATCCTTCCTGTTTCATCTGCAGTGCGCGCCACACAAACCCGTTTACCGTGTTTACACGTGTTTTCATCTCTGTTCACATGCATGCTTTGTTACCTTGTGTACTCTCAGCTAAGCAAAGCTATGGCCAGTTCAACACACCCCTATCCTGCAGCTTTGCCTAGCTAGGGTCAAACCAGTTTAGCAATGCTCCAATGTGCTTACAGCAATGGCGACACACCCCTCACTTGATGTCATCTTTATCTCAAGGGCACACTTCAGTGTTATAATGCTACGCTGTGAGTTGCATCCTTACACCAGAAGGAAATCTGTGATTCACTATTACTCCTCTCATTTGCCTATTATTTCCTAGTTACTGTGCATAACACTATCACAGCCCCTTAGCAACCCTTGCACCATAGTATGGTGTAGCATGCCTGCCATAGACTATTATGGGGAAATCATGATATGTGTTACATTGCAGTTTTATTCTGTATTTTTATATTTTCCTTGCAATCCCCTTTGCGCGCTGCTGCCCTGTGCTTCCACGTCTCCGATTTTATGTCTGCAAAAATGTAAACCGTTTTCTACGGTTAACATTTCTGCATGCTTACACTATGCCTGCATCACTTCCAGGGTCACTACATATCTTCATTTACATGCTACAGTGCTGCACATGGGGTAATTATCATACAGGGCCCGGGAGCTGTGCGGGCATAGCGTACACAGGCAGTGCATGTGGGAACAGCTCGTACCTGGATCGCTCGGCTGCCATATTTGGTGTTGGAACGCTGACTCTATGCCTGCACCTGGCGCAAACATTATGAATCCCGGGGGATGTCTCACAACTGTTGACAATTTGTTTCTGTCGACCAAATGCTGTAGACCAAACAGATTTCAACTTTCTGATCATTAAATCAAATATTATATATATATATATATATATATATATATATATATATATATATATATATATATATATGGAATCACTACGTAATACCAAAACTACAAACTCCCGAAGCCCACAATACCGAGACTAAAATCCCTAAACCACACATTACCGACATTTTAAAAGCGCGAAATTCAAAATCACGAAAATACTACATACATACAGCACGCACACAAACATATACACAGCCTCCCCCATAACCAAACAAACCACCCTACACTAAAGATAAGCAGGGGGGCTTTGCCCCCTGCACCCCCCACATCCCCCGACTTTAATATTCCAACTCCGAGATCGCACAGACATACACACAAGGCAAACTCACACCCACACATTATAGCCCCTCACACACACACACACACACACACACACACACACACACACACACTAAAGCCCCTCACAAACACACTTACACACACATACTTACCTGACCCGCAACACCAGAAGCGCTAGCTCAAAATCCCTTACCATCGGGATTTTGAATTTCGCACTTCTGGTCTTTCGGTAATATGAAATTTCGGCTACATGGTCTCGAGCATTTGAAATTCGAGATTTCAAACGTTCGAGATTTAGTAGTGTTCCCATATATATATATATTTAGATAGATACACACATGTACGTGTTTGTGTGCCTGTATAACCATAATGTAAGCAGAGCCTTCATATACTGCGCTGGTGCAGTTTTCATAAATCTGTACAGTCACCGTTAAGATTCATATGCATATTACTCATAAACTCTGTTACATTGCCCCTTAAAATATCCCAAAAGCATCACGCAACTCCTTTAATTACACTAAGCTCTTGGTGTGTGACTTTTCCAAATCCCCCCAAAAGTGTATGCAGTAGCAATATATAATAATAATGTGTTAAGTGCACATCACAGAAAGCTGAAAAAATGGTGCTGCTTTCCCCTGCACTAAGAAATGAAAATTGACTCTAAGATTAAATAGACATGGACAAAACATAAGAGTCAAAAACATGAAACATTTTGGCAGCACAGTCTTACAACTATAGTATGGATCATCTGTCCCATAATAAGTGATAACAATGGATTCTGTATAGAGCAGAGCTTTTCATAAATGGGTAATCATTAGCAGCATCTTGAATGATAGTAAAGAGACCTGCAACAATTATTGCAAAAGATTGCACAAAGTTAATATTTTAATTTAAAAAATTTAAAATGTAGGTTTTTATGTGATATATGCTGAGCAGATGTTTTAATTATGTCTTGATTATTTGTCATTTAGTGGTAGCTAATGATGATGTCATAAGGAAAGAAATGGTTTGCAGTTCAGCATCTCACTGTATTGCATTTTAGGGGGTCTCCTCTCTATACCAGGAGCAGGTACTGATATTCTATAACATTCGCTAATGAATATGATTACCTATTCTGAGCATAGACCAAACTTATCCAAGGACTTGGAGGGCAACTCAGTCTGGCTGATGCTTTCTGGCAAAGTAACTCCACCTGTATGTCAAACCTGGTATTGCCAATAGGGAGAAAGGTCTGTGGAGCAGCATGGCTATGAAGCTGTCAGGCATAACAGCTCCACATTTTGGATGGCATGGTCATTATACCTGCATTGTCCCCATTCAAGACAAGGGACAAGCTTGTGAGCCAATAGCCTCCTTAAGGATTTAAACCCATTTCTGAAAAATAAATGCAAATCAACCACATAGGAGTTAGGGGATGGTTCATACTAAACTGAACTATGCATGCACATGGTCCCAGAAACCACGTGCCAGAGAGCATCAGACAGATGCACTCCCCCTGACTACTATATCCTGCTATACAGCTGCATCTGTATATGGAATGCAATACTGCAGGCAGTCTGGCTTTCGACCAGATATTTCCTGCAGTGCGCAATCCCAAATAGAGATGGAGCTTCAGTCTTTAATAAGAAGCCTAGTCAGTTCAGTGAACACGTTTCATTCCAGCACTAATCCAGTCACTGTAAAACATAAACATACTTTAATGTAGACTGTCTACACCCCTAATTTATGTCCTTGACCTATTTATTATAGTGTTATATCTGTATAATTATATTATTATACTATACTAAACATTATGAACTTTACCATGAATGTTATCCTGTTACATTTATTTATTTATCTTTTGTTTTTTTCTTTTTATTTGAATACAGACATGTTTAGCTACTTATTTATTGCCAGAAGTAACTGATTTAGTACAAGGTTATTAAACTTAGCACATGTAAACAATTACACATTCTATAAGCAGAATGCAAATGTTACAAACAAAGCAGCTTTGCACTTGATTATCAATTCCATTTAGAAGCATATATTTAGTATATACAAAGAACACTAATTAAAAGGTTTGCTAGTCTCTGAGCAATTGTTGGCATTTTCATATGCAGCAAACACAACTTCATGCACCATAAGCAATTACTTTTACTACCGCTTTGGAAAATAGCTTATAAAAGAACTTGATGCCCTTAAGATTAGGGGGACTGCAAAATAGCCCAAACAACAAAGACAAAGGGTAAAAGGGTCATACAAAAACAAACAAAAAAGACAAATGCCATAGATAAACCAAACTCTTCATTGTGTAATATCTTAAACCTTCTTTGTATGAGGCCTATGGGATGTTTGCAAAGAACGTCTCATGGACATTGCAGGTGCTCAAATTGTAAAGCTTCTGAATGCTAACTGACTACGTGTTTTAAGTAATTAATAAAGCATTCAGACCTTTAAGGATCATGTATAAATGTTTCTACCACTTTACGTTGTTTGTAATTATATTCTCATGAGGTAAATTAGGCTTTTTGATTGTAAACTATGTAGTTTTTCCTTTAGTTACATCAATGAAGCTATATTTAGCAAGTTTAAAATATGTGTTTGTATGTACTGTATACTGAGTAGCTGTTCCATTTCTTCCTGATTCTGTCTCATTTTGGGGAACCTAAAAATATCATAACAGGAGCAAACACTATGTACTTCATTACCTTGAAGTGCTGAGGTGAACGGAGACTTGCTATGCCTGGAACGGGTACTGAGGATTCTATAGCATTCTGTTACTGAATCTCATTACCTATTCTAGGCATATCCCAGAACTATAACTGAGTACTCAAAGGGGCACCTGAGTTTGGTAGTTGTTCTCTGGCATAGCAGCTCCATCTATATGTCAGATATGGCTCCCTTCCTGCAATAACAAGTCTGACATACAGATAGAACTACATGGCCATGTGACTGACACATAGAGGAGTGCTATGGGATATATACAAATTACCTCTTACAGACACTCAGGTATTCCTTTTCTAAATACTGTGAACTATCACTGATGTTTATTTAATTAAAACGTTTAATAATTTATTCAGGTCCTTAAAAGCCAAGTCCCACCAGAAGTAGAGATACTATGTTTTGACCTTTAGGTAGATTTCAGTAGAAAAAAAATAATGAATTTGATCAGTCTTAGAGAAGGTCATTTTTATATATCAATCAGCTCAGGTGAAAACTCAACCTATAAACGTATTGTCCTTATCAGTAAGATGACTGTAAAATATCCCAAACAACAATCAAAACAAGTGGTAAGGAGGGCATATAGAAAAGCCAAAAAGGCAATGACAAACAGAAAAGCCTCAGTTAAATGGAAGTTTTCACAGTGTAATAAAACTGTTGAAGAAAACCCATGGGATATATGCAAATGCATCTTTAAAGCCATTTAAGTGCTCCTATTCTAAGTCTTCCTGAATGATACTTGATTTCTTAATTACTTTTTTAAGTCTTTAATGATGCATTCATGCCTTTATAGCCACACCACACTAGTGGTAGACATGACATGTTTCACCCCTTTTTGTAGGCCCAACAGTACTGTATAAGTGGTTAGTTTGGCCATTCTCTAAAAAATCTCAACTTATAAAACAAGTTGATTTCCTTAACATTGGGGTTAGTACAATATATCCTAAGCAACAATCAAGACAAAGGGTAAAAAGTCACACAGAAAAGCCAAAAAGCCAACAACAAACAGAAAGATCGCTAGATAATGATGTGTTCTGAAATTTAAAACCAAAACCCATGTATCTATCTACTTTAGATACAGATTCTTAGGTTCATAGGAGATCACTAGGCTAACAGCTTAATAACCCTTACAAGTCTAGCCAATATAATCTAATTTTACCCAAAACATGGCCCCTAGGGGCAAGAAGATGGCATGCGTTTGTGCCTATGCCTTGAGTATCTTACAGATTGCCCTTGTCCATAAGGGACACAGGTGTTACCCCAGGTGTGAATTTGCAATTCCCCATCCATTGATCCAAACTGCATTTGAAGATGGCCAGGGAAGGGCTTTTCTTAAAGTAAATAGGAAGCTTGTTCTAAAGAAAGGGCTCTGAGACACATATCTGTCTCTCCAGCATGTTTTAATTGAGCTGTTGACTATGTTTAGATCCCTAGATTAAGTGACTCTTGTGGTGTTTCACTTGTGGATATGTAGTTGCTCCATCACGACTGTATATGTGAGTGTCTTGTAGGTCAGGCATAGGTGTATCCGTAATAGTCAGTAGGAGACAGAGTAAAGGGATGGGGCTTATGTGTCTATTTGCATAGGGCATGTTGCTTACACCTTTTAGGTCACTCCAGCTGTTGTAAGTACCTAGTGAAGTAGATGCCAAATAGAGAATTGTACTTGATTAATGGTCTATTGAGAGCTGAGTACAGCAGAACTATAATTTCCTTGTATCTGGTTGCCTTACCTTTACTTATAAGTTGTGCCACATAGAAGGACTTTTTCCCCACTGTGGAAACATAGCATCCAAAGTTCAGGATACTATCTATCTGTCTACCTAGATCTCTCACCTCTGAGTCTACTTTAGGGGAATGCTATTGCTGTTGTAATTTGCAAGGGTATTTGACTATCAAAGAGTATGATAATACATATTTTTCCAATTTAGTTTTGGGTCATGGCTCTGGTTTCAATCTCTGTCTGACTTAGACCCTCTTGAAGGATATCTACATCACTGGGGGATTCAGTGATTATCCCTGTCTTGCAATCATTGGCAGACGTTGTCATCCAGAGGCCTTCCACATTAGTCTTGACTTCAAAGAAGTATATTCCAAACAGGACTGGTCCCAGCACTAAGCCATGTGGCACACCACTAGTAATTGCCCTGTTGTTGGATCTCAGTTCACCCAATTTAACCATATTTATCCTGCCGATAAGACAATTTGCTATCCATCTGGTAACATAGGGATTTATGCCCAGTTTTGTGAGTTTATTTATAATACCTGAGTGAGGAATTGTGTCGAATGCATTGGCCAACATCATCTATGGTCTTAGTGACTTTCTCAAAGAAATCCACCAGATTAAGTAGGAATGACCTGCCCTTGACAAAGCTGAATTGGATTGGGTCTAGGGTTTGGAAGTTTCCTATGTCATTATTCATCAGGTCCATGATTATTCTTTCCATGGACTTACATAAAAGACTAGTCAAACTTTTGGATCTGTAATTTCCCAGGTCAGGAGATGGTACTCCTTTATGCAGGGGGATAACTATCGCTGTCCTCCACTATATCAGGACAAAGCCATTCTGGAGACTGTGGTTAAATAGAGATCCTAATGGTCCTGATAAGTTCTGATTTAAGCAGCTTAACAGGCAACCTGGTATATCATCAAGCCCCATTGAAGCTGTTTGTTTAGCTTTAGGGAGTGCAGTGGAAATATGTTTTTTGGTGGTAATTGGCAGTGGAGTTTTAGAGGGTATTTCTTGGGGAGAACTTAGGGTGATGGGAATGTAAAATCTGAGCTGAATTTTTGGCCATCAAATTTGCTATATCTTGGGGGGTGTGGCCAAGGATGAACACAGATAGCAGCAGATTTCTTCAGCTCCACCAACATAACTACATTGACAGGAAATAATTACTTCGAAATTCAAATAATGTAATAATTTTCTTTCTAAAAACGTTTGGAATATCAGTATCTTGAATAATATCTAAAAAAAGAAAGAAAATTTAAATAATTTTCCTGTCAGAAATCTTCTTGGAAATTTCTCTTTCATCACTTCTGTTCAGAATGAGTTCCAGTAAGGCTAACAGTCAGGATTCCAGCATCAAGAAAGAGCTTCAGTCTTTACTATCAACTATTCAGCAACTAACAACTAAAATGGACAGACTGGATGTTAAAATTGATAACTTTATAGAGAAAACCACAAAACAAATGGATTTGCTACACCAAGATTTACAACATCAGAAAGCTCAGATTACAGGTATAGAAGAGACACTTAATGATATGGACAACAGAATTAAGGAAGAAGAAATTAACATTGAATTCTTACTGAAACAGAACACACACCTTCAATCCAAACTAGATGACTTGGAAAACAGATCCAGACGCAATAATATAAGGATTTTTGTACTGCCAGAAAATATAGAAGGTAACAACATTGCATCCTTTTTAAATACTTGGCTTCCCAAAACTTTAGATCTGTCAGAAGCATTTTCTTTTGGTATTGAAAGAGCCCATAGGTCTTTATCTAACTCTAATATAAATAAAAAGTATCCTAGATCAGTTATTGCAAGATTTTTATCATCTTATGACAAGGAGATGGTATTAAAATCTGCATGGGCTAATGCACCTATAAAAATTAATGAAGCAACTGTGCGTTTTGACAATGACTATTCTTTCTTGGAAATATCAAAAAGAAAGGTCTTTTTGCCATTAATAAGAGAGCTTAAGAAAGCACAGTTCAAAACTCATCTTTTATTTCCTTCCAAACTAAAAATCTTTTTACCGGATGGCCCTAGAATTTTTGAAGACTTGGACTCTGCATTGTTGTATATTAAAAAAAATAAAATATTAGATAAAATTGAAGATATGGAATGGGCAAGTCCTTCGCTAAAGAGAATGGCAACAGGAACTTCTTGGAAGACATCAGAGAAACAAAAAAGACTAAAAAACAAATGACATGCTTTATATTTCTTTGAACTCTTTAATTACAGTTACTACATTTACAAGAAAGCCACAAATATCTTAAAGATTTATTCAAAGTTATTTTTTTTTGTTGTGCAAAGAACTGAATTTTGTTTTATAAATAATCAAACTTCCTGAGGAACAAATAACCTGATATGAACCAACTTGTTTCTCTTTGTGATAAAGAGACCTAAGGTTAGTAATTTGATACATTTCCTTTTTCTTCTTGTTTTAAATTATGGCATTCTCTTTAAACTAAACATTTAGTGAAGGGTGGGGGAGGGCAGGGAGAGGGGTAGGATGAAAAATAGGAAATAAGGGGAAAAATAATTTATTATTTCTTTAAAATTATATATGCTGTTTAAATACTGCTACTATATATTATACCATGACTAAATTGCTTAAATACATGATTTCAAATAATATGTCATGATATAACTGCAGTTAACTAGAACTAAAGTAGTTGAAAGTAAAATGTCTCAGGTTTTACTTTATTAAAACAAACAGCAAGTAAAATATCTTTGTACTCTTTGTAGGTCCCTTTTTTTTTTTCTTTCTCTCTCTCTCTCTCTTATTTATAAAGTAATATGCTTCTGATAATACTGATATGTGTATGTAATAAGCTCTGAATGAGAAAATGAAATGGGGCATATAAAAATAAGTTGTGTTTATGTTAAACAATTGAAGGCATGGTTTCACTGTCATAGAGACTGCAATGACTTGTGAAGTGCTTCGAGAAGGTTTTGCACTGCTTAGATCCATTTGTATTACAAAATGAATGTCAGTCACTTACTTTTATTAAAATTCCCGCCAGAATGTTATGGCAGACAATCTGGGATGTGGGTATCCTCGTGAATAGTGTCCTTGAGTCGTTTTAAAAGCTTCAACATTCAGAAAACATGCAGAGAAGCTGAAAGCAGCCATTTTGAACTTTGACCCCTGATTTCACACTGACTCATCGCAAATTCAAGAAGCAAACTGTTTCAGGAAGTAGAACTGCTGTAAATGCGGTATTGTGATGAAAAACGAACTTTATGACATCTAAATGTGAGTTTTTCTTTATAATAATTCACTTATTTAAGATGTAACTTATAAAATATAAAAGTTATAATGATTTTAAGTGTTTTAATATGCCATAGTAAACAAAGGCATAGAAGGTAAAACTCATGCACACTTGTTTTTGAAAGCTTATATGACTGCTACACTTTAATGCATATAGATGCTTATGATTTAAATATATGTAATGTTATAAATCATTTGCCTTGACTAACAGACAAGTATGTGCATCATTATGATTATATTTCAGAAGAAATTGTCATGTGACACATTTTAAAGCTGCAGTTCAGATATATAAAATACAGTTGGCTTTCATCACAATGATTTATGTACAACTAGGGATCAGTATTGCTGTGTAGTATGTTCTTTTAACTTATACATGGGAATAATCATTTTATTTAAATGACAACAATAAATATGAGAAGGAAGCTTATGGTGCAAGTAATTTAAAGGTTTAAAGCTACTAACTGTATTGCTATGGCAGAAAGTGGGAATACCCTAATATATGTAATGTCTGAGTCATAATAGCCTGAGATAACAAATGTTATTGAATTCAAATGAGCATAAACATATAATAAGAACTTATTCTTACAAACTTTTATTAAACTACCATATGGATATTCCTTTTTTTTTCTCTCTCTCTTTCTCTCTCTCTCTTCTTTGTTCCCATTACCAATATTGTTAGAATGCTATTTTGATTATGAGTTTATTATATAGAATAGATGTACATAGCAATATTAGTTGTTTTTATATGTTTTATATGTTTATATGAAGCTGTTATATAAATTGTTTAGCCTTGTTATAGTAGATAATCAAATTAAATGAGGTTAACTTTAGTTAATAATAGTTAGTATTGAATTAATTTGGTGGCAGCTGGAGTACTGCTGCTTAAGATAGGGGGATAACTTGAGTGGTATTTGCTACTCGAAGTTGGAGTTTTTAACTCCAGGCTGGGTGCATTGTTTAATCGAAACATTATTTTCACCTGATTATTGTTGTGTGTATATAGTTTTGACATCTACATCACATTTTATAAACTAATTGTCACTACAAATAAAAGTGAAAACTACACAAAATTCCATAAGATTTTCATTAAATACAGCTATAATTAATAGAACACCTAAAGAAGGAGACATAATAATACTTATTTTAGTAAATGTTATTCTGATTATATGTTTTATATGTTTATAAAAGTTAAATGGTAACTCTAAAAGGAATTTCTTTAAACATTAATGGATTGAATAACCCATGTAAAAGGGCAAGTTTAATGAGATATATTAATTTGCATAGAGACAATTTAATATTCCTTCAAGAAACACATCTCCTGAAAAAGGATATAGATAAATTAGCCACTAATAAATATACAGTCTTGGTTAGCTCAGAACACACACAGAAAAAAAGAGGAGTGGCTATCTTATGGAACAAAAATATGCCCATACCTAAAACTATTAAGTCTTATAAAGATGATAAAGGAATGTTCTGTATGGTTACAATACAGATTAATGGGAAAATATATACATTAATTAATGTATACTGGATACCAGGAATTGGCACTAATACAGTGAAACACCATCTCAATAAGATTATATCATTTTCTATAGGAGATATTATTTTACCAGGTGATTTTAATTGTATCTTGCATGAAAAAGATTCTACTACAATAGAAAAAAGGAAAATTACATCTAATGCAAAACATTTAAAGGATTTTATTAATTTATATCATTTGAATGATATTAATAATCAGATAGATTCTAAATCATTACCATACACTTTTTTTCTAATAGATATAAAACTTATTCAAGAATAGATAGAGTCTTTATTGGTAACAGACTTAATTAATTTCAAGATCATTTCATGTCCTATATCAGATCATAATTCAATTGTCTTTGAATTTATGGTAAATAGTACTTATAATGTTCAGATCAAAAGAATACCAGCATACTTAACTCAACTAAAGGACTATAAAGATTATATACTTACTGAGGTGCAGCATTTCTTAGACTTAAACACTACACCTGACGTCTCCATTATTCACATTTGGGATGCTCTAAAATCATATTTATATGGACAAAGTATCAGATGGTATAATAATAAAAGGAAATCTTGGGACAAGGAATTAATAGACATTCAAAACAAATTAGACTCATATAAATATATTAATAAAGAAAATATTATGGACAAAAAAGTCATCGAGGAAATAAATAAATTAAATGAGAAATACAAAGAAATTTTAAGTCATAAAGTTAAAATAACATTAGAGAAATATAAATTTTTGTCTTACTCAATAAGTCCCAAATACTTACATAGACTTAAAAATAAAACAAAAAGGCTGAATAAACAAAATCACATCAAAGAAATTTTCTCTCCAGGGAAAAAGAAGAATGTCTCTAGTTTACCAGAAATATTAGATTAATTTAGAAATCACTTTCATAAAATTAACCACAATAACATTAATATGGATTCTAAAGATAAAATAAAGAAATTTATAACTACAAACATAAACAAAAAACTTAATAAACAACAGACTAAATTAATAGATAAAAATATTTCATATACAGAGGTTATCACACAAATAAATAAACTTAAATCAAACAAAGCACCGGGTAATGATGGTATTATCCCAGAGATTTATAAAATTCTTCCTAAGAGTACCTACTCATTAATACATAAGGTTTTCATTTTAGCTCAAAATGAGTTATCAACTCCCCCATCCTGGCAATACACATTTATTTCACCAATTTTAAAACCCAATAAAGACCCAACCAGATGCACTTCATATAGACCTATTTCATTACTTAATGTTGATTATAAAATGTTCATGAATATTTATGCTGACAGATTAAAGACAATCATTCCAGGTATAATAGATATAGATCAGACTGGTTTTATTATAAATAGAAATACTTTTGATAATATAAGGAGAACTTTAACGCTAATTGATTATACAAACAGGAAAAAGAAAGACTTAACACTTATTAGTCTTGATATAAGTTCAGCATTTGACTCAGTAAGTTGAGACTACTTGTTTATCTTAGTGAAGTGTACAAATTTCTCTGATGCATTTGTGAATTTAATTGCACATCTATATAAAGGAGCATTGGCTTACATTAAGATAGAAACATATGTCTCACAAAAAATACCCATATTAAAAGGTACAAAACAAGGGTGTCCACTTTCACCATTATTATTTACTTTAATAATGGAGCCTTGGGCTAATTTGATTAGAAACAGCACTGATATAGAAGGATTTGATATAGATGAAAATACAATATCTAAAATCCAACTTTTTGCAGATGATGTTCTAATTACGTCAGCAGGAACAAATTCTTCTATGCAGTCATTATTTGATAAAATGACAGATTTCAAAAATATCTCTGGTTTGATATTTAATGAAGAAAAAACTAAAATATTACCAATATATGCACGAAAAAATGTCCTCACTAATGATTTTCACAAATATGTACCCAACTCAGGTCAGATAACTTACTTAGGCATAATATTAACTAAAGATATTAAATCCATTATACATAATAATTATAGTAACTGTCTTCATAATATACAAAATCTTTTCAATAGCTGGAACAATATGTTTTTTACCATGGAAGAGAGACTCACAATTATTAAAATGATAATATTCCCAAAGATATTATACTTAATACAATCAATAATACTCCCACCTACAAAAATAATTATTAAGAAATTGAATTCACAAATGTTAAATTTCTTATGGGCACCTAATAGACCTAGGATTGCATTAAAGAAACATACTAATAGTTGGTCTCAAGGGGTCATTTCATTTCTAGACTTTAATTTATATGCTATCTCTTCTATTATAAAAGTTATTACTTTGCTAATAGATCAGTCATATGTTGCAAAATGGAAGGAATATTGGGAACTAATTAGCATTCACTTCATGAAAATATCATTAATACACAAAAATACTATTGTAAATAATCCCATGTTATGGTTACTAAAATAATTTTGTACCTCATCTATTACACCAAAATATATAGCTAGTTACCCATTAAATATTATTATTAGATATCGTAATTTTATATTTATGCATCCTAAATATAAGGAATGGGATTTTATCTTATTTCCTATAATGTATACACAAGGTATTCTTTTATCATCCACCTGGAGAATGATTTAAAGTATTGGTATCAGTTGCTGTCTGACAATAAAGTAAAAAATTTAGACTTCTTAAAGCAAGAATTTGATTTGAGAGAAACTTGGTTAGAGATTCAGACTTTTAGACAACATCTTATTAATAAACTTGATTTAATGTCTTTAACAGTTAAAGAATCTGTCCCAATTTTGATTGACTACTTGATATTAAATTTACAACATAGGGTTTCTGATAAAGGTAAGCTTTCACACATACATAAAATTATTAGAGAAGAAACACATAACAGTTCAAACACTTATTGGAATTATTTCATTTCCATTAATGGTGAATCACCAAAACAAGATAAACAATATATATTGGAATCTGCTTATAAAACTACTTCTTCCATTAATTGGAGACTTTTTACTTGGAAATTTTTACATAGATCTTTCTATACACCCTTAATGATGAATAAAATAAACAATAAAGACAACATATGTAAGAGATGTAATGTAGAAATAAATGCTGATTGGGCAAATATGGTTTATGACTGTATAAAATTGAAGGAATATTGGATGTTAATCAATGATTTTTTGCAGGCTCTTTTCACAGATAATTTCATAGTCTCTAAATCACTTATATTATTTAACACCCCTGTTCCTAAAAGTGTTAAAAAAGTTAAGCTTCCCTTATTATGGTCTATTCTAGCAGTAGCTAGAAAAATAATAACCAGAAATTGGATTTCAGATACTCCTCCTTCATTTAATGAATTTAAAAATGTTATGACTGAAGTGTGTCATATGGAACTAATGACAATAAAGTCAAGAACCACTAGAAAAACGTCTTACTACACTATATGGGATACTTTACAAAATCTGTTAAAAAAGTCTTAATTTCATTAGTAAGACATTACAGTTTAATTAATTGATTTGATTTGTAGTGGATGTATCTGTAAATACTTTGGTTGTTTTATCAAATGTTATAACTATTTATATTTTAACTGCTTGTATACAATTGTTATGATATTTATTTTGTATGTTAAAAATAATAAACTTGTTTTAAAAAAAAAATTTGCTATATCTTCTGGTTCAGAATTGCATATAGATGTTACCATCTACAACTAATTCTGCACATTGTTGGGCATTGCCCATAAGACTGCAGACATAACTAAAAAATACCTTATAGTTATCCTTATCTTTGGAGGTTATTTTTACCTCAAGGTCTGCTTTCAGAGACTTGGCTAGTTCCTTGATATCCTTGTTTAGAATAATGAGGTACTTTTTGCTCTGTTGTACACATTCCCTCTCACTTCTCAAAAGGATTTTCTTTATTTTGTCTTACAACCTATTAATACCAAGGGTACACTAGAGTGGCTTGTTTCTGTGGTTTGACCATGGTTTATTTACTGCATTTCTATGCAGTTGTTTACATGGTAATACAAGGCTATTCTGTGCACCGTTGTATAGATTTCTGTGTTTTCTGGATTTGCAGGAACCTGGAAATTGGCTATGCTATACATTAATAGGGGATAATTTTCCTTAGAGAAGTTCTTAAAGTTTTTGGGGTTAGGTGGGTGGACTAGTATTACCTTTATTTCAAGGAAGACTGTGTTGTGATCTGATCTTACAGTGAGGATATCACATTGTGGGGTGTAGTGCTCTCCCATATTTGTGAGTACCAGATCTTGGATATTTGTTCCCAGAGAGGGAGTGCAGGCTAACTGCTCCAGGGCATTTGAATTTACAAAGTCAAGAAATCTTTGGGTCTCCATGTTACTGGTCATGTATACCTCCCAGTTAATGGAAGGGTAATGAAAATCACCCATGAGTGTAGTGTTGGGCTGGATGGTGAGTGATTCGAGTAACTTCGGGTATGATGTATAGGTTTTCTGGTTCATGGTGGGGGACCTGTAGCTAGCAAGAATGTGGTAATGGATTTTTCCTATAGTTAATTGGACATGGAGTAGCTCAAACATATCATACTGTTTGACCATCCTTAAGGTGTGCTTATCCTTTATGTAGATAGATACACCTTTGCCTTTTACTCCTTCATGTTCAGTGGGTGGTCACAACATATGAAAGGCATCATACCCATACAGTGCTGGAGTGCTTTCCATGGCTTTGATGCATGTTTTAGTAACTACATCGATGTCAGTATTCTGCAGGGAGAGTAAAGCTTCCAGGGAGTGCAGTTTCTTGTTCAGACTCCTAGCATTGAGCAGTAACACCTTTAGCTTGTCCTGAGTAGCTTTTGTTATGTTGGAAGGTTTGTCTGTTTGGCAGTGCCTAAAAAAGGAACTATAAGGGTGCATGATGTCTTGACCAATATCCAAGAGCCTATAGATGAGAGGTGAAGACCATCTCTGGCACAGCAGCATGGCTTGTTAACCATGTCTGACCAGGCTGACAAGTACTGGGCCCCTTTGGAATGACACCAATAGCTAACCAAATTCTAAAGTCAATTGTTTTCTGCTGGTATTGTGGCATCATCCTTAGAGATGGTAGAATGCTACTCAATGCTAGGATCATACCTGCCTGTGACACATATTCTGAGAGCTGAATCATGTCTTTCTTCATATAGTCTGTGCTGGTAGTACGTCATATACCTCAGATGTAGGCTTCAACACAGGGAGAAATGCTATGCAGTTGTAGAAAAAGAATGTCTAGCCATAGTAGGGGCACTGCAGAATATTCAGCATATCTGTAGAATGAAATCCACTGTAGTTACAGACCACAATCCCATAACATGGCTACATTGAGCCAGCCAGCAAAATGCCAAGCTACTAAGACTGAGCCTAAGGTTGTGGCATATGATATGACAGTGCAGCACAGCAGTGGGGTTAGCAATGCCAATGCAGATGGGCTCTCAAGACAGGGTATGGAGCAATGCATTCCCAGATAGGCTCACCCGTCTCAAGTAACATTTCTCAAGAGGCACTTGAAAAGTTAGCCTGATCATTCGAAGGGGGGGGGGGGTGTGATGAAAGGAGGTACTGCCAGCACAGCTAGCTGGAATTTTGTAAATAAGTAATGTCACTTGTGAATATAAAACTGATTTATACAAGATGTTTGTGCTAAAAATGTATTAGAACTGTATGTCATACAAGGTGCTGGTGTTACAAATGTATTGGAACACAAATGTACATGTACTATTGTAACTGTTTAAATGTATATGTTTTAACAGAGGAAACTGGAGGGTTAACCTCAGTCCAGCAAACTTTAGAAAAATATTTGAAATTAAATCACTTTATGGGCTAGACCATAAATATGCTATCTCACAGGTTTCAAGGCTGCCAGAGACACAAAGTTTGTACTAGGAAGCTGTCTGCATTATCTTTGGGGTGAACTAATTACTACTCTGGTAGTGTAGAGGTATGCAATTGTTTTATGACTCCCAACACCTGCCACAGATCTGAGCAAAAGCCTTTGTGTGTGCATTTTTACAGGTAGGTGCTAAGTACCGACATCTTCCAGAATTGGGGGGTTTGCATGAGAACTAGTAGTCAGATGGCCAGAAGTGATGTCATTTTGCAAGCTATCTCAGAAGTAATATTTTAGATTTTATTTTGAGAAGTCGCTTAGTGTGACAGAGCATTCTGTCTTCTCTTGAACTGGAAAACAAGAAGAACCATTCACCATATCATCTGCCTTGCTCTAATTAAGTAAGTTGTTAGGGAATAGTAATTATCATAGATATAGTCAGAAATATAGTGAAGCTTAGTTTAGATATTGTTTTTCTTTATTTCTTTGAGACTGTCCTTCAATGTTGTATTATATATTTCCTGTGATTTTGAACTCTGGTGTCACTCTGAATATGCACTTATTATTATCTTGTTCTTTTATATTTATTATTAAATATATTTAAACCTTTCACTGTGGCTCATCTTTGTGGAAATATTTAAGTTTTGAGAGGACTTGCATATTTATTTTGTGACATTGTATGGACCACTCCTAATAGTCTTGTTCTTGGTCAAATTACCATTTCTATTAGCAATAATATTACATGGAAATTGGACACTCTTTGTTAAGTGCCTTAAAATATCTGGCAAGGAGTTCTGGTGGAAGTGGTAACTTCCTTATACTCTGGGCAGAAGGAGACATAGCTAGTAAACCTGTGCCAGCCTTTCCCAGGTGTGTGTGTGTGTGTGTGTGTGTGTGTGTGTGTGTGTGTGTGTGTGTGTGTGTGTGTGTGTAAAACAAATCTCTAAGAATGTGAGTGTCAACTCCTTGGGCAGTGACATGAAACATTGGTTAGTCAGAGTGTTGGAGGACTTGGCTTGGAACCCTGTCTAAGGAATCAACCCTATAGCTGTGCTAGTGGGACGTCTTATTTGGAATCTGGAGAAAGAGGGAGAAACCAGCCCCGGACTGACTGTGGTCTCTATGTGCTCAAGGGAAATTGCACTTGATGCCGAGAGCTACATCTAGAAGTACCATGTGTGTGCACCTGTTATCATCCCAGTAAACATCTTCGACAAGTGCCAGTGGTTAGGATTGAGGCTCCTTGACTACTAGCCCAGTGGTGGGTCATTACATAGTCCAAAGAGGTATGTCTTAGGGCATTCATGCCCACATGGAGTATGGCTAAGTCATTCTAGTACTTAGGGTTAAGTGCCTTGAGTCCTTGCATGCTCTGGTGGATCCTGACCCCCTGACAGCAACTAACTGTAACCTTCTCCTTATCTAGCCTGGTAGGATGGACATCAATGTGTCTCACAAAGGAGTCTCTTATGACCAGGATATAGGGTTGTGGAGTGTTTTGCCTTATGGTGTTGGTAGTGGAGACACAATCAGATGTGGTTTAATGTGTTCTGATAGGAATTGTATGCATGTGGACTTGTGCCTCAGAGGCCTTTGTGGTTTGCGTAAATTACATGTGAGCACCTCTGCAAGGGTCTATGTGTGTGGTCCTTTGTGTGTGCAGTGATAGATGTGCGTGAGTAGCTGACAACCTGTTTGTTGCTTTTTGTGTCTGTATGTGAGAGGCTAGCCTCCAGTTTCAATGTGTAATGGCATATCTCATATACTGTATTTGTTTGAGAATTAAGTTGTTGTCAGTATACATAAGGCAATTGCTACATTTTCTCAGGATGACTATGTCCACCAAGCTGGATGCAGAGACAGCAGGAAAGTGCTCATCCATGGTTGCAGGTCCTGATGTGTACCTGCAAGAGATAGGAGTGGAAGGTGTTTGTAACCAGATGAGGGAAGGAGGTTTAGTTGGTGTAATCTGCCGTTAACCTAACCAGCGATGCTACTCAGTGCACAAATTTGATGATCTCTGATTAGTGATAGTCATGGATGCTATAATAAGATAAGGTAGACCTAAATAATTCTAAATAAATATGTAAATCTTCACCATTCAAACTAGTTCCCCCGTGAATAACCTGTGACTGAGATAAGGATTCTGAGCTAAGGTTCTGAGGTGGCTTTTATGAAGAAATTTCAACTTCTGGAGATTGCGTATATACAAGGCACTAGTAACCGCTGCTGTGTGAAAAGGAGCTTTGCTCATATGTGAAGCTTATATCCATCCATCCATCTATAACCCCTTTTTTACATTCTTGCACATGGGGACGGGGTGTCACTTCAACAGTGACAATCATCTAGAGCCAAGAGTTACACCACAGGGTGACTAGGCTTGCAGTGGCAGTCCTTCCACATCACACACTCACACCTCTGTCCAATTTAGAGTGTCCAATCCACCTACTACATTGTCTTTGGATGTGGGAGGAAACTGGAACACCCAGAGGAAACCCAGACAAACATAAGGATGACATGCAGACTCCATACAGAAGGCATACCAGCCAAGAATCGAACTGGTGAACCTCTTACTATAAGGTGACAATACTGTCTGCTATGCCACTGTGCCACCTTTAAGATGTTTATATACAATCAGAAAAAAGCAAGTTTTACACTATCTGTGCCCTAAAACCAGTCAGGTAAGCACACAACGAGCTTTCCATTAGCAATTCCCAGCTCAGATAGATGAAGTCAGATATCTCTTGCCAGAAGAGTGCAGACCTTGACCCTCATAATGCAAAATGACTGGTTTGGAACCCACGTGTTAAGGAACCACAAACAGATGCCTAATAATAAGAAACACTAGATACAACACATTTCATTGTAGAACAGCAGCCCTTTCAGCAGTTTGAAAATGTAACTTTAAAGAAATAAAAAAAAATAAATAACACAGTAAACTTTCACAGTATAATGAAAATAAGCATTGCAAGTGCAAAATGATACTTTATTTTGTTTGTCTTGCCATTAATGGCTTCAGATGTTAGCAAGATCTCTCAAAGTCTCTGAAGTTATCGCCAAGCACTGAGCAGCTCTAGAAAAGTGAGCCAAGACTTGTGAAATGTGTGGCTTATATACGATCAGACAAAAGCAAGTTTTAGTCCTAAGGCCAATAAGGTAAGCACATAATGAGCTTCCTACTAGCAATTCCCAAATTATATAGGTGAAATCAGCCTTCTCCTGACACAAGAGTAGAGTCTTAGACCTTCTTAATGTAAAATGACTTGTTGGAACCCAAGTGTTAAGGAACCATAAAAAGATGCCTAATATTAATTAAGAAACACTAGATGCAATGTATTTCAATGCAGAACATAAGCCCTTACAGCAGTTTGAAAAGGCAACTTTAAACTTTAAAGAAGTGAAAAAAAAACAATAATAGTACAGTAAACTATCAAAGTATAATGAAAATAAACAATGTTTCTAGATGTTTGCATCTGTGCAGAGCACTAGTATGGTGAGCAGCTCTGTGCAACTATGGAAATACAGAAAACTGACTACTGAGCCCTCTACCCAATAAAATGACTACACTTACAGCCCTTATTTTGTAGTTCCCAACTCAGATAGTCCAGGCAAACACCTACTGATACTAGATGAATAATCCCAGTCATCCTAATGTAAAAACACAATAAAACAGTGTCCAGAGTGAAGTGCTACCATAAAAATCTTAAACTTAAGGAAAGGCATTAATTAAAGCAAGATAACGTAAATGTACAGAATTTATAAAGGCACTAAAAATAAGGCAAGTTAATTAATAAGATCTCCTGTCAATAAAACAACTACCGTATTTCCCCAAAAATAAGACCAGCCTCTGGATTCACTAATCTTCCATGCAGGACTAGCGTAGTCCTGCATGGAAGCGCCCATATAGGAGGAGGATGGCAGGGCTCCATGCATATTAATGAAGGCATGCTGCCCGACCTCCCAGGCTGACATGGAGCATGTACGAGTGCAGGGGGCGTGTCTGTGAGCAGAGCTCTCAGAATAAACATGCCCCTGCAATGTAGAAAAGCAGAAAGTGTAAATAAATGAGCGAAACCACTCATAGGTGTCTGCATATCCCCACCAACAGTCCCCCATGTGTAGAACAGCAACAGTACATATAAATAAACTGAAGAAACCCCTTTATATTTATTAAGAATCTGAGTACAGCTAACCATGGGTACCTAGGTATGCCCAGTGCTTAGCTAAGATTAAAGCAGCTTAAAAGGCTGAAGAGGATAACAAGGAAGATATATGCAAATGAAGCAGCACAGCAATAGTGGAGTGGGCACAGCATTTGCCTTACGAATAGCCATTCCCGGTTCGAGTCCCACTGCAGCACCTACTGTTTTCCATGTGAAGTCTGTATATGAACATTTTATTGCTGTATAACCTATGAAATAACATTTAAATGTGAACTGAAGTACAGCGTTAAATGCATATGTGAAGTGTCAGTGTCATAATGAATAAGGCACTAGTAAGCAGGTTTAAGCACAAATAAGCAGTAGTAAGCATATATAAGCACTAGTAAGTGTGTTTAAGTGCGTTTATGCAGGGGTAAGCATTGCCTACACAGATTAAGCAAAGTAGAAGCTAACTACGTACTGGAAGTTAGCAGTAGCAGTACTTACCGTCGCTCAAACCCGCACACACCTGCTTAGAACTGCTTTAAAATGCCTTAATAACTCTGTACCCAAAGCCCGTGTTCTGCCCAGCAACAAAATAAACAGCCTCTTTAGGGCTCAAGCCCAGAAGCTTGTACACTACAGTCACAGTAGCTAACCACTAAGCCATCATAGCAACAGATAAGAGTGAGGTTTCAACAAACAAATCCTCACCATAGGAAAATCAAACTTAACATGTAAAATGAAACTATGTACAGTGTGATGTTGTGCAATCTGCTATATAACATAAATATGTGAATTGGAGTACTGCAGTAAGGCCAGATGTGAGGTGTTATTGTAATAAAGAGTTGAATTGCCCAGGACCCCATACAGTGTATGTACACATGAATCACAGATACCAGACACAGATACAACATGTAACAAATAAATCAATGTCAAAAGGAAAACATAATGCCAATTAGATATTAAGCAACACAAAGCATTACACAGGTCAGCATACATGGTGTAAGCAATGTGTAGGCCGGCTAACTCAATCTGCCCAGTGGTATGTCCCTTTAAGCAATGCCAACCTTAGGTAAGCAGGTGTGCCCATAGCTTAGCCTTTTCAAAACCATCCAATCATGGAAAAGTGTGGGAAAGCAAGCATATTTAAACCCCACAGGTGGGAATACATCCCATAACTGGTTGCAGCTTCCTACTGTAGTCAGAATGGCCAGAGTTGGGGGAAGGCACTCAATTTAGATTGCAGCACTGGGGTATTAATGAGTCTAAATACATGGTGTGGCTCCTGGTCAAACACCATGAGCAGAGACTCCTGCAGGGCCAATACCAGGGCTCACAGTATAATGCAGAGGCCTGGAACAGTCTTGCCCATGACCTCACTAATGCCACAGATATCCCCCGGAGAGGTGAGCAGGTCAGGCATCACCATGCTGACCTGAAGCGGCATAGGGGGAAGCTAATGGAACAGTGGCTCCAGGAGTCCAGGCAGATGGCTGATGCCCCAGTAATGAGCAAGTACCCATTCTACTAGGTATATAATAATTGCCTAGCTTGTGTATACTATGGATAGGTATGGCTAACTTTCACTGCAATTCTCTGACAACTGCAGATGAACCAGCAAGCCCATGTCGCTAGGCTACAAAGGCTGCGTTGCGAGGCAGGTTAGTAATAATCCTGCATGAACTGTCATATCCTGTGAATAAAGATATAACCCCTGGGGTGCATGTGTATACTCTGGTTTAATATGTTGTAGTGTTGCATGCTATAAATAGTACTGTTGTATTAAGCAGTGTTACCCACACTGTGGGATGCAGATAAAATGTGTAGGAAGTTCTATATAACAAGAGGTTAGTCATATTGTACAACTGAGGGAGACTTAGAGAGACAACATTTGATAACTTTACACCAATTCCCTGATAGCACAGTGTATTGTGATGTTAACTGTAATATTTTTACCACACACAGCACGGGTTTGAATCCCTGGAGTTTTTGTAAGTTGTATGCATAATCATACCCCACAGCTGTACAGAATTTGTGAGAATGTCCAGATAGAAAGCTGTATGCATAATTAGACCCAACAACTGTACAGATTTTGCTAGACTGTTCAGATAGTAAGCTGTAAGCATAATCATAACCATCAACTGTACAGACTGTGTCAGAATGTTCAGATAGTAAGCTGTATGCATATTTATACCCCTCAACTGTTCCCATCTGCCTAGCATGTACAGATAAATGGCCCAAATCTGCTGCCTGGTACCCTGTTCCCCTGAGAAATCAGTGTGATGATCCAAGAAATGTAGGCAGCCTGTGATGACATATAACCGATAGTCAAACCTGTACATAGTCAGAGAATGTATATGAAAACAAACCTGTTATTGTAGCAACACACCCAAGGTGTATGAGAGCAATTTGCATAATATGTCGCAGTAACACCTGCATCCTGTCAAGCCTACACCAGAGTGTGTGCAATAATGGATTGAGGGGTATGTGTATAACATCAACATGGAATCTTGGAGTATGTGTAGAAATTGTCAAGTAGTGTTAACAACGGTCTTCTCAACAGTTATAACAGGTAAAAGGTGTACATTATATGTTAGACACAGTCCACGTATATACTAATCTACAAACATACCATTGTACAAGGTAAGGCCAATGGGTAGTGTAATAATACATGTAAGGGGCAGATCACTGCAGTGACTAGGAAAGTTGTGAAAACTACAGGGATACATCAGTTGTTAAATGAACTCTCTCTCTTGCCCCCATCATATGTGCAACATTATCTCAATTATACACTGGCTTGTTATCCCTCAATGGGTATGTTTACTCTCCAAACTTATGTTGGGACATATGTCCTATTGGTTCATAAATATCCACATTTGGTTCTATGCATGTGCCATGTTGAAATACACCCATATTGATGGCCTGTTGCCATCAATAAAACCTGCATGCTGTTGTAATGGCCACTGCTGTTCCATATATGCATATGTTCTGCTCGCTATGCAACTGGTTTAAATTTGGTGTCTTGGGTTAATGGGTATACCTATGCATGCTGTTATAACTAATCCTGAATGCTGTTGACTATTACTAACCCATATCTGTCCTTAAACTGCAACACCACAGCTCAGATGGGAAGGCCGGTCCCAGCGGACCCACCTGTCCCACCTCAGCTGGCCATGGCACCGGGCACAAGAACATCAGGGGCCCAGCCCAGGACCTCCTCCTCCGTAATCCCTCCACCACCTTTGGGTGGAACTGCCACAGGGGATGGGGTACAGCCTCCACTGGGAGCAGGGGTGGAGAGGAACCTGCCACCTGTCATCAGGTCTGGGCCATGGTGCATAGGGAGATTGATAGGGCATTTTGAGAACAGCTACACCAGCTTGAGGGCCGAGTGGTGCAAATAGAGGGTGAGCCTGCCCGTCCTACCCAGGCCCCAGCATTGCCACCTTTGAGGCCATGAAGGTGCAGTGGTGACTGCCCATGGGTGGGGACCTCAGTCCCACTGTTTCCATTTGGGGGCTCATGGACTTGTGACTTCCAAACACCCCTCCCCGCCCAAGGTGTTTACCCCCCACATGTGTCATATACCACCCCTGTATGTATCTTGTTTGTCTTATCTGTTAACCTACCCAACTTACCTCCCTATATATACCTACTACCCCTCCAGAACATCCCATTCTCACCTGAAAAAGAAAAGGCAATCTGTTCAAAAATCTCGCCCTATATATAGCTGTCCATTTCACACACGTGTCCACTGGACATGTAATCTGGACTAATTGGCATCATAACAAATTATTGTTGTCCTCACCCACTCCCAGGGGTTTGAGTGTCCAAATCTACCTCCAAATTCAGTTCATATGCACAGCTGTTGCTGTAGAAGAAATGGGCATTTATGGACCTTCCCTACACCCTTCCTGCAAATCTCTGGCTATTTTCCCTACTGTCTTTCCCTCTTTGTGCCCATTTTTTCACCACTTTCCTATCAACCCCTTTTTCTTTTCTTTTAAAGAAATTAGTGCAGGGGTAAGCAGGAGTAAGCACTTTTAAGCAGCAGTAAGCAGGTTTTAGCCTGTTTGCATGGGGGTAAGAAGTGCTTACCATCATGCAAATCCATGCAAACCTGCTTGCAACTGCTTAAAAGTGCCTTAACCACTCTGTATCCAATGGCCCTTGTTCTGCCTAGCAACAAAACGAACAGCCTCTGCTAGGCTCAAACCCAGGACACTGCACACCATAGCCAAAACAATTTACCACTAAGCCATCTCAGATATACCTACCTCAAATATATTCAAAACATATCAACCAGTCCAGTCATTCAACAGTACAGAGAATGTACTCCAACATGTAGATGCATGTGTGTGATTAAATATATTAATGTCTAAACAAATACAGCATATTGATATATGTATATATATATATATATATATATATATATATATATATATATATATATATATATATATATATATTTGTAGAAATATTTACATATATAAATATATATGAACATATATACATGCAAATGCCTACAGCTATAGATATATATGTCTGCATCTAAATGTCTACATATATATGGCAGGTTATATATATGTCAGCAGATATATATATATATATATATATATATATATATATATATATATATATATATATATATACGGACATACATCTGTAGATAACAATGGGGAAATAACAAAAACATATATGTCCACATGCAACATTAATGGGGTTAAGAGGCCCCAAACAATATACGTCTTGTACGAATAGGTATACACCCCCCACAGCCAAACATGTCCCCCCTGTAATACACTACCAAGTGTTGCAGATCCCATAATCGTGACCAGACATGACATGGTCATCCCTAGGATACATATACACAGACACATATATGCAGGTACAGTTATACATATATATCTATACACACACACACACACACACACACACACACACATATATATATATATATATATATATATATATATATATATATATATATATATATATATGTAACTACACATACACACACAGAGATTTGTACAGTAAGATACATATGTAGTACGTGCACACAATATGGAGCAGCCAGTATTCCTACAGTTACCACCTTACCAACTGGGGACTATATGAGCCACCCATACAAATGACATTCATTGCTTGCAACATATACCCACAGAGATATCAAAGGATATAACACCACACACAGGTGTGCATAATTGGGAAAGCTTTTTTTGTGTACTATGACAGTTCTATATGCCATGTCATATAGCTGTTTAGACATCGACAGCCATATGAACAGAGTAATGCAACTGTGAAACAGTTATATTAATACAGTAGTCTACAAAGGTTGACATATGTTGCTCTCCAGGCCGAGGCCTTCAAGTAGTACAATAGTAAACACAGACTGGGCCACAGCATACCAATCAACAGTACGTAATGAAGATGTATAGTTCAGCAGCCTCTATCTACACTCTGTACACAATAGCTAGAGGGTAAGGACCCCAGTTGACACAGTGCGATGTACCTTTTACATAACAAGGCATAACTGACACCATCACAATCACCATGACAAACAGAACATTCTGTATGGCAGGAGGCAGTAGGCCTGCATTTACCCAAGGTGGAATGTATGGTAATGTACATCCAGATACCTTAAGGCAGCTTACCCCTGATACCCACACATGTTGTAACAGCCTAGGTTAGTTATGGTGCACCCCACCCAGACTCAGTAATACTGGGCCATATACCACTGTTCCATACACTGGCCTCTGGAGTGCATTAGGGCACACATGTATTGTGTAGGTGAAGCCCACACATATATGGCCCCTACCCCTCAGTATGTGTGGGGGTCACAACAGTACTGGAGTAAAGGCAGGAATGACAGCATGACATACACACAGCCCACTACATAACAATCCCTGATTGCATGTCATATGTGCAAAGCCTGGTATGTAGGTGGAGGACAGAGACTGGAACACAGGCACATATGTGTAAAACTGTTGGCATGCACTAAGCAAGATATGTATATGTGTATATATCTATATGGATTTATGTATAATTATATATAGATATATGTTCACCCTATGTCCTGAACATGGAGTGGAGCCCTACCTCAGCCCCAGTAGTCCCAACTTCTCCATGCAAGGGGATGTCAGGTATGTATTGCAGGTATATTTGTAGACTATTGCTTCTGTAATAGGGATTGTCTTCACAGAAATGGTGTGTGTGGGAGGCCACATCTGCTGTTAACGTGCACCATTGGCTACTGACAGACATCCTAAGGACATCATTGTACAGTACCACTGCTAGCGGAGTAATGCCCCTGTGGACTACAGCTGAGATATGGCCAATATATGTGGACAGTCTGACACACTCTGGTCAGTCCAGGGGTATACACAGAACCCCTTCATGCAAGACATGTGGACCAAGCCTGACAATGTGGATGTTAACCGCCATGTAGATGGGTATATCACACAAATACTGGAATACATTTGACCCCATAGGTTATGCATTCATATACCCCTGTCTGTCCTGAAACATAATAACTGCTGGTACAGAGGTGCCATGGCCACATACTACCCACTAGTTAGTGACAGACATCTGTATAGGATCCCACTGCTTTGTCTGGCATACGTGACTGTTATGGTGGCCCAGCAGCAGTACATCTGGCAAGTATCTGGGCATGACATCTCACTGTGTAAGTACAGTAAGCTGCTAGGCATGTAACAAAGCACAGTGCAGGCTACAGGCAGACTGACTCAACACTGGCCTACATCTCCTATGTGGGAATACACATGTACCTGCATAGATAGCAGGCTCTACAGGCATGTCACATCACAGAGTAACAGACACCTGTGTGAAAGTGCATAACCACAACCAATGTGAACCCAGCCATAGCCACGTATGGTTAGCTAGTGTAATATGACAGTATATGGACCATCTGACCAATACCATCCTCATATGTGTCAATCACACATCAACCCTACATATACTGGGCCGCTACACAGTGTGGTCCGATGCCTGTCTGTGGTATGGGACATGTGTGTTTGCCCCTACAAACATGTAAGCTGATAGGGTGACATACAGTGGAGCAGCATGTAACATCAGATAGAACAGGACCAAGAACAATGACATCTACCACAGTCTGTACAAAGTCCAAGGTACATATTCACTATACACACACTGTCGACAATTACCAGACTTACACATACCTCAGTACTGTACACACAACCACAGAATGCCCAGGCTATGTCCTCAAATATAACCCCTACTATACATAACATGTATAGCAGTGTGATATTTCACTGGCTTGTTATCAGATATGCTGTCAGTGAATATGGTGTACAGAACATATGCACACCCTTACTGCATGACATATGTACAAAGGTTAACAGAGTTGTGGCTGGAGGCACAAACATAGGGCCAATATTGATATGTTGCTGTGATAACCTCATACATTTACTGTCGTAACAGGGTTTGTTGCAACATATGTCCTATGAGGGATATGAAGTCAGTAACTCTCCCGGCTGTCACCATCTACTGACTGCAATTCTCACACTACCTTCTGCAGTTGACAGATAGGTGCTCTGTTCATAACACAAAGAACATAAGGCACCTCACATTGCCCAGTCTGCAGATGACCCTACAGATGGGGTTTCCTCATAAACATAGCATTGACATGACAAGTATTAAAACATGTAGGACAGCCATATCCACACACACCCTGTTAAACCAACATTACCCCATTATAGCAGGACTTACAGTCTGTAATCAAGACAGGCACATCCCCCTCCTGTGCGTTGGCCTGTTTCCACAGCGTATGTTGTCAGAGGTAAGTCCCCAATCCATCTGTGATGCTGTTTGCCAAACAACAGATCTAGTTCCTGCTCACAGTGAATTAAAAGGCCCAACACCAACATGATGTTCCTAGATATTGGAGTGTGTTTCCATGCAATTGGCTATGGGAATGTTACCACTGCTGTTGCACATGCAATCAGCTAGAGGAGGGTTGCAATTCCTGCAGAGGCCATCAGCTGATCATGAGCATCACTGACAATACACATACTGCCGCCTAAGCAAAGCAGGTGTACATCTCCCCATCCACCACAGATGGAGTGAGAGAGGCAGACAGAAGCAAAGATAAGTCAGGGAGGGCTGGGAGAGTAAAATGTAAGCATGCTTGTGTCACACACCTACCAGTCCAGGGTATCAAACCCTTGACTGACTATGTACTGCTATCACATGTCTAAGCAGTCATTGGATGTGCCACATATGTTACATGTTGAGGAGTCCTCCTAACGTATATGTGATGGTGAGTGACATCTGCAACAGTGATATGGTAGCTACACTGTAGGTCTAGTACACGTGCCTGTCCACATGAACAGGTGTCAGTGTCAACACAGCCACACTCTCACAGGGAAGCACACACACTGACACACTTGGCAGGGCCAGGGATACAACTCATCACTAGTTAGATTGTCACAACACAGTACTGTGCAGGTATCATATGCACCACAGGGGTTATACAGAGGTTATATGGGCAAAGGGTATGTGGAGGTGCCTGACATCAGACAGCATGCTTCAGTATGCCAGTGGGGATTGTAGTGAGTGTGAATGTGGTCATAGGCAACATACAACACACACACAGACACAGGGTGCCAGTACTGACATGCGTAGGTGCATTGCTTCATGGGAGTGTAGTGGTCAACTGTGCCAGACAGATATACAAGGCTAGGTGATGGGTATACCTTGGCATCAGGTGACATGACAATGGTATGCAGTGTGGCTCAGGGGTGTAGTGTCTGGTTTCCCCACACAGCTGGGTATTGTATTCACCATCCAGTCACCTGGGTAACTATTGCATGTGGGCAATGCTGTGCATTGCTTGCCATGTATGTGTTCCTTAGTCCATGACATGGATGGTGTCTGGGGTGTGCATACCTCCCACATGCATGTACAGAGATATGTGGAACTGTACCTGGTGGGTCTGGCTGATGTTATGTACACATTATTATTATCACATGTGCCACTCCTGACCTTGTGGCAGGGCATGCTCATGGACAGTCCTTAGTGGATCACATTTGATGGCACCACAGATGTTGTAGGCATCCATTGGGGATTGTAGTGAAGGTGCACTGCCTTCAATTATGTGTCTATTGTACTGATGGTCAGGGTGCCATGCCCTCTGTAGCCCACTGCAATCAAACCATGCTTGCTATCTGTGAACAGTATGCAGGGTGCTACCAACATAGCGGCAGTTGTCTTGGCAAGTGTGTTTGTGTATGAGAAACAGGATCATAGTGTACTCTGTGTAATACTAGTTGATTACTTTGTTCACCAGGCCTTGTATCACATGTAGGGGTGTGGATTGGCACCCCAGCATCTCAGCTGATTGACATCTGTCATCCTTGTAAGGTGGACATTGCAACATATAATATGGCCACCATATAGGAAAATTACAAAACTGACTCCTCAATGGGTCCAGCTGTTACACAGTCACAGCCACCTCCACACAGGTTAAAAATTACAAACATACACAGTTGTCATGGCTGGGATTAGAGCTCCTACCTAACTAGTTTATAACACTACAGCATTACACAGTTATAGCATGCGCCAGAAAGATTACTGGGATACTTTTCCCCAAAGATGTATTTCACAGTTGATGATGTCAGCAGACTTGCCAAAGTACGGCAATGGAGGTTGAAGTGCCTGTGAATGGCCTCAAAAACATTGCTCCCCCTCTGATAAAGGAACACACACAAACTTACAATGTCTAGGAATATAACCCCTACCTAACTAGTTTATAGCACTACAGCATTACACAGTTATGGCACACACCACAGAGATTACTGGGATATTTTTGCCCAAAGGTGTATTTCACAGTTGATGATGTCAGCAGACTTGCCAAAGTAGGGCAATGGAGGCTGTAGTGCCTGTGAATGGCCTCAAAAGCATTGCTCCCTACACTGACAAAGGAACACAAATCCCAAGCCCAGGACCTGACACAACATGGGCACAGGATGTTAACAGTACTCCATCCCACCTGTATGCTGTCAGGCTGTTATTGGTAACATATCATGCAGTACAGTGTGGCTACCATAGAGGATGTACAATGTGGACCCACTCATCATATGTGTGTGTGTGTGTGTGTGTGTGTGTGTGTGTGTGTGTGTGTGTGTGTGTGTGTGTGTGTGTGTGTGTGTGTGTGTGTGTGTATATATATATATATATATATATATATATATATATATATATATATATATATACCTATATATAGATATATATGTAACTACACATACACACACAGACATATGTATAGGGAGATACATATGTAGAGGGTGCACAATATGGTACAGCCACTATGGATACAGTCACTAGCATACCACATGGATACTGTATGAGCCAAACATACAGGTGACACCTGTTGCCTGCAACATATACCAACAGACAGGTCATGAGATATAACACCACACACAGGTTGGCATACATGGGGAAGCTTTAATTGTGTACTACTACAGTACTGTATGCCATGTCATATAGCTGTGTAGACTCTGAAATATGTTTAGACAGAGTAATGCAACTGTCTAACAGATAACGGTATAAAGTATTCTGGAAAGGATTACATATGTTGCTGTCCAGGCCAAGGCCTTCAAGTAGTACAACAGTAGACACAGACTGGGTGACAGGATAACAAGCAATCAACTGTCAGTAATGCAGATTTATAGTCTGGCAGCCTCCATCTACAGTCTGTACACAATCCCTAGGGGGTACATACCGAAGCAGACACAATAGGATGTATCAGTGATATAAAAAGGCATGACTGAAACCATCACAAACACACTGACAAACAGAACAGTCTGTATGGCAGGAAGCAGTAGGTCTGCATTTACCCAAGGTGAATTGAATGGTAATGTACACCCAAATACCTTCAGGCAGCTTACCCCTGTTACCCCCTCAGTATTCACTGGTGTCAGTGGCATCTGTCCATACAGGGTATGTGTATATGGCATAGCATGGCCTTTGTGGGTAACATTTGCTGGCTTGCCAAGTGTAGCAGGTGTCCATTGGGGTACATAGCGATGGAGCACTGTATGCAATGCATTCCCTATTGCAGGGATGGGACAGGGTGCCATGTCCTCTGTAGTTCACTGCAATCACACCATGGTTACCATCTGTGGGCAATATGCAGGGGACTACCAGCTTACTGGTTGTTGCCTGGCCAAGTGTGTTTATGTCCGAGACATGGGTGGAGAGTGTTTTCTACGTAATACAGGTGTTGCCTATATTGTTCCCCATGCCATGATGTCACATGTGGGGGTATAGATTGTTTACCCTAGCCACTGTGATGTTTGACATCTGTTATGCTTGTAAGGTGGACATTATGACATTTAATAGGCTTAACATATAGGAAAAGTGCAAAACCCGCTCCATATTGCTTCATGCTTCACACAGGATACGTATGACAAATGCAAACACACCAAAAGTCTCACAGTTGCCATGCCTGAGATTAGAACACCTACCTAGTTACTATAGCACACTACAGCATTACATAGTTACAGCGTGCACCACAGAGATTACTGGGATTCTCCTTCACCAAAGGTGTATTTCACAGGGAATGACATCAGCAGGCTTGTCAAAGAAAGGCAATGACAGGTGTACTGACTGTCTTCAAAAGCATTGGGACCTACACATACGTACACTCAGAGTTACCATGAATGGGATTAAAACACCTACCTAACTACTACAGCACATTAGAGTATTACACAGTTACAGAACACGCCATGGAGATTACTGGGATACGCCTTCACCAAAGGTGTATTTCACAGGGAATGACATCAGCAGGCTTGTCAGAGAAGGGCAATGACAGGTGTACTAAGTGTCTTCAAAAGCATCAGGCCCGACACATATGCGCAGGCACACACACACACACACACACACACACACACACACACACACACACACACACTTGATATAAGCAGGCTTGTCAAAGAAAGGCAATGAAAGGTATACTGACTGGAAGGCTACCAGGGGCAATTGTGTACATTGATGGGCATTTGCACATCATATGTTTTTGAAAATGGGAGTGTGCTGTGTGGGACAAGCCTCATGAGGGGGGAGCTGTCTGTCACTGTCTGTCACTCTCTTCCCACATCTATTATGTGTATGTCTGAGCTGTTATAGTGTGCTGTCTTTGGACATATGTGAATATTCTCATCTGTTGTGTGTGTGCAGAATATGACTGGTGTGTAATGTGGACTGTTTGCACAGACATCTGTGACTGACTGCTGTGTATAGTCCACAGTTGTTTCCAGACATGGGCTTAATTTCTCTAAGTGTGTGAACATGCCCAGTATGAGTGTTTGTATTGTATGCGTGACTCCATTCCAGGTAAGCTGTACTCCAGTGCAGGTTTTTGTGCTCTACACCTACAGCTAGTAACATGCTTCTGCAAGATATCTGTAGATTGGTTGACAATATGGGTCAACATTGGGCAAAGGCTAGTGAGATTGTTTCTAATTGTGTCTGTGCTGCTTCTGCTACATGGTTTCGGTGTTGGCATGGATACTCAGTGATATGTGGTGTTTTACCCTCTGATGTTTTATGTCATCAACTACTGACAGGTACACATATTTGCTGGCAGTAGGTTCCTGGGGATTACAAGTTGAATGCAGCTTTTTCCAGTAATGTGGTGTGCAACCTACATATCATTGCACACTCATGCCATTCTGGTATGGAAACTGCAGACACTTGCTGATGGGTCTGTGTATATGGTCCAGCACCTTGGTGCTGTTGTGGCTGTAGGTCCCATTCCTGTACAGTTATCATCATGACAGGATGACCATATCATGCTGTGGCCATACCTCCCAGGTATTCAAACTCATTGAGGTTATCCAGAGGCAGGGCTCATTATTCTGTTCATTGACCCTTCACACTTTGGTTTGCAAGCAGGTTTGTGGCCACCCATCCCAGTGTTTGCAGCCATGATAAGTATGTGCACACATCAGGGTTTCACCCTTTACACACTCCATGGTGGCGATGCTACCCTCCCCCCCATTAATCTGTCCTCTTCCTACCATTATGCACATGATATCTGATAGATATGCCTATAGTTGCCACTCCATCCCAGCAGTATGTACAGGTTAATCCACAGTTCATGCATTGGAACATGATGGACATACTATGGAGATTTGTCAACATGTCCTTGCATTTGTGTTCTGTGGACTGTGTTTTGTCATTATGTGGGAGTCCATGGGGGTAACATACAGTGGCACTGTGGGCATGACACAGACCTGTGACAGAGGACAGTGGGGCATTGGGTACTGATGCAGGCTTTCTGCAGCAGGCCAGTGCATTCTGTCAGTTGTACAAACCCAGGATTCAAAGCAATGTATTCCCCTTGGTTGACAGGATAGGAGTGCAAGGTGGTAATGGCAATTGCTTCTGTCCTTATTAGTCCATTGGTGTGGATGCTGGCAGAGTGCATCCTACAGCTATGGACACACCTGCATGGGACATGTCTTCAGCATGCTGCATTCTGTGAGTATTCACATAGTAATGTGGGGATCATATTGTACTCATTCACAGCAGCAGGGAGGTGGCCTGTGTGTTACCTGAGGCTGATGTTGGGCCAGACTGGCTGCATGTGTGCCAGGGTAGCTACTTGAAACTGCCTCACAGGTATACATGGCCCTTTCCCCTGCTGGTGGCTAGTCTACGGATAGCAGCAGCTTCTACATACATCATACCTCTGCCACTTGCATTTGTGGTCTGCCAGTGTTTGCCCACAGTACATCTTAATTTCCCATACTACACAACCAGCTGATGTGCTGTGAACCTGTAAGTACAAACGGAGGGTGTCTCCATTTCACTGTGAGATATTAAACAGTCTCTCTCTCTAAGGTACTTCTACCTGTGTACTGTGTGTATGTCTGGGCCAACACTTATGCCATGTCCATCTTCCAGATGGTGACAGTTATGACATCTTTACAAATCATATGAATCTACTGCTGCAACATGTCTTGCTGGGATACCAGTATGTTTGGCACTGCAGTTGTGTGGACTTGGCCCGGTCATCAGCAGTACTGACCACTGGACACCAGGACACACCATCTATGGCTATTCGTTGAACACTTTCACACAGCATACCACTCAGAACTACCTAACACACAGAGCTCTGCCTATTGTAGACATGTAGTAAAAGAAACTCACCACTGAGCGAAGCAGCCTTGGATAAAAAGAGCTGTATGCAAGAGAACAAAAACCAAGGATGCACCAACAGCTATGTAGAAATCCAAAAATTATCAGCAAACAAATCCAAAACGACAACAGCCAACGATATATTCCACTTTTTATTGTGTTCCTGTCAATAAAAAGTGGAATATATCATTGGCTGTTGTCGTTTTGGATTTGTTTGCTGATAATTTTTGGATTTCTACATAGCTGTTGGTGCATCCTTGGTTTTTGTTCTCTTGTATTGTAGACATGTGACTATCTATCTTGCTGATTTGACCAGCTTAGGTACTCGGTGCTCACTGTTATTACTCCCACACATAGCTGGTAATACATTTCTACATAGGGTTGGTGGAGGCACACATCACAAATGTGTATATGTCCTACAACCACTGGATATGTCGGGTACTCTGTTGGCTTCCACACAACAACCTGACACTCAGATCTCTGCATATTGTACACATGCAACATTCCATCTTTATAATTGGGACAGCTCAGGTACTCTGTGCTCTGCTGCTGTGATACCCACACATAGATGCTACTGCTATACTACATGGGATTGGGGGCACACCTGAGAATTTTAGACATTTCTGCTAAACCCACCTGATATTTCAGGTACCCAGTTGGTCTCCACACATCAGTCTGACACTCAGAGCTCTGCATATTGTACACATGACAAAATCCATCCTTCTACTTTGGCAAGCACAGGTACTCTGTGCTCACTATTACTCCAACACATGGATGCTAATGCATTTCTATGTAGGGTTTGGTGGGGGGCACACCTGCCAACTGTGGACATTTGCTTTGACTGCACTGGTATTTCTGGTAGTCTGTTGGCTTTCTTTTAAATCTGTATTCTGACTTATCCTGCAGACTACAGGCATATCAGTATAGCACAGTTTATAGGTTTCATTGACCTACATTTCCATTTCAGATTTCCTACCCTTCATTAATGACATCCCACTTACTGACCTGTTAAACTCTGTGTAGGTCTGGAGGGGGTTTATCACCATTGCCATACCTTGTGGACCTTAGCACAGCCTTTCCTTGTGTTCATCTACACCTGTCCTGCTGGCTGGGTGGGACTGTTGTTGGGTATGTGAACCTCCATGACATGCATGTGTGTGCCCTATGGACACACATTTGGGCCAGCACATGTCCTGCAGTGGGTTATTTCACCTTGTCTATTACTGCCTACTTTGTTCACACCAGTATTTGTTATGGTTTCATGCTGCCCACATAGCTGTCGACTATATGCTGCCATCCCATTCATCCACCAAATTCCCTTCCTTGCATGTTCACATCCCTACCATTGATACAACTAGCAGACCATACTACTGCATTCAGTGATTGATAGGAAGGGTCATTTACCTTGCGGCTGTGCAAGTATTGAGAATGGTGCTGCAGGGCTGACTATGTCAGATGCACATAGTACACTCCCTATATGTGGTAAAACACAGGTAGTGTCATTTTGGCATCCCTTTTACTGCATGTGCAAGTCAGAGAGAGTTTCCATTCCCTGGGTTCCTACTGGGTCAAGTGTGTGTGTTATGCGTTGCCTCTTTGCCAAAGCCAAGGCATACTGTGCATGCCTCCTTCTGCTTACAGGTGCAGGCTCAGGTTGTTCCTCCTCCGAGTCACTCTGTGCTTGTGCTGGCCTTGGAAATGGTGGGGGTTGTGTGGCCCTGCCCCATGCTGTTCCTGCTGCAGCTGCTTCCACAGGATCATCTTGTGTAGCATGGCACATACCATGAAAATTTGGGTACATGTAGCTGGAGAGTACTGCAAGGCTCCACCGGATGTGTCCAGGCACCGGAACTGTGACTTGAGCATCCCAAACACATGCTCTATTATGATTCTTGTTTGTGTGTGTGCCTCATTATGGAGCTCTTGTTCAGGTGTGTGTGCATTTCTGATGGGTGTCATCAGCCACAGCTCCAGTGCATAACCAGCATCCCCCACTAGGTGCCCATATGGGATGTCCCCACTGGCAAATCTCTGATACAGCTGCGTCAGATGCCAGATGTGGGAATCATGATAGCTCCCAAGGCTTCCAGCACACACATTCATTATAATGCCCTGGGCATCGCACAGGACCTGGCAGTTGATGGAAGGGAAGCCCTTGCAGTTTATATAGACCCTACCCTGTTCATGGGGTGGTGCTTTTATGTGTATGTGCGTGCAGTCTATAGCACCCACTATTTCAGGGTATTCTGCTATTTGTTGGAAGAGATGCATATTGCTGGCCAACGCCTCACAGGTGTTGAGGAAATATATGTGCACACTGACATGTGCTGTCATGGCATCCAGGAACTGGTGGAGTACCCTGGATGCTGATGCCTGTGAGATCCCCATGATATCCCCAGTTGGCCTTTGAAAGGTACCTGTGGCTAGTATTCTTAAGCCTACACATACCTTGGTTTCCATTGGTATGGGTTCCCTCTGTTGGTTCTGTGTCTGAGGTGTGGCTGGCATAGCTCAATGATATGCTGTAGGAGGTCCCAATCCACCCTATAGTGCTCCACTATCTCCAGCTCATGTAGCTCCTGGTAGGTTTCCCTGGGCCTGTACACTCTTCTCCTCCTGCTCACTGTGGGTTGGTTGTCAGCATTCACATCCTCACCACCCTTGGCCTCTTGCACATGTTGGTTTATGATAGCAAAAGCAGCCCCTAACATTTTTCTCTTGCTTTTATTTTGTAAAATTTCCCCGTTCATATACATTGGTGGTGCAGAGTTTTTGGGAAAAAACAAAGGGAAAAGGTGTCTGCATAGTTTATAGTGGTGTGCTGGGCTGGGCTGGTTTGCTGCCAGTTTAATTGGCTGATTTTGATACATTTCACCTGCCAGCTAAGCTAGTTCTCCTTGATTACTTTCCCACTGCTGTTTTCCCTTCCCATTGCCTCCCTGTTTAAGCCCGTGTGGGCACCGCGCAGAGTGCTCAAATGTGCACACTGCTGCTATTTCCTGGTTTAACTTATTTTTTCTTCCTGTAAAACCCGGTGCACAGCGCACACACCCGCTTACGCTTTTTAACGAGTGCTAGGCAGGTTTAGACACACCCCCTAGCTTAGCTCTGCTAAGCTAGGAGCAAACCCAAGCCATAGGGCTCCAATCCGCTTACAGTATGCCTGACACACCCACCCATGATGTCACTTACCTCCTAGTCTTGCACCCATCTATTCATACTCTTACACTGTTGGGACCTGCCTCACATGCTGGGGAAACCTGGGATTCACTATCCTTCCCCTCATTTACATAGGATCACCTGTTAATGCATAGTTACATGTGTCACACTGAGCCTCTCCACTTAGCAACCACTACTCACTGGCCAGGTTGTCTTCTGCCTACCATTAACATGGCAGAATACTGATTTTAGTTAGAATGCTTATTTTAGGTTTATTTTCTTATTTACCCCTCGATCCCATTTTTACTCGCCGCTGCCCTATGCTTAAACAGCTGAGATCAGCAAAAAAAAATAAAAGTTGATTTTTTAAAATTTGTTGTATTGTTTGCAATGCCAATGGCCTTATATTTGGCCATTGCATGCTTCCTCAATGACATGCAGCCTTTATTTGGGGCTGTCATAGCTCCATTTTGGATTTTGCAGAAATGTACTTGGTTACTAACAGAGTACATTTCTGCAAATAGCACTAGTCTTGCACTGACTGTTGCAAGCTTCCTGGATTGCAAAATCACCTCATTTACATGGATTTCACCTGCACATGGGGTGATTTGCATACCAGGGCTTAGTCCGTGCAAGATTAGTGCAGAAGCGCTCGTGCACACCACTGCAGGCTGTTCCTGGATTGCACGGCAGACATATTACCTGCGTGGGCTCCTGCACCAATCTTGCACTTCGTGCAAGCTTTTGTGAATCTGGGGGCAGGTCTTATACTTTTTTACCCGCCAAAATATGCATTAGGGCTTATTATCAGGGGATGCCTTATTTACCCCACAGTACAACAATGTACATTTATTCATTTATTCATGTACAAAAATAGACATTTATTCATGTAAACAAATTGACTTTCATTCATGTACAAAAATTAACATTTATTCATGTACACAAATAGACATTTATTTGGTACTTTTCTGTTATTGGGCAACAGTTCTAGGTAACGCATTAACAGTTGTGTGAGAATTCTACATAAATAATGCAACAAACACTTCAACTTCAGAATATCTACACCTTGGCTTTCACAGTACAATATTTCATGCTTAACAGAAAGTGCAGAAAAATCTCAATACATGTGTATTGGAGGAGGGGAATAAAACAGGTGAATAACTTCCACGTTTTGAGTGGTGATGCTTTCTTTATTCCTTACCCAAACCATAAGAGAAGAATGATGGAAAGTCATAAAAATGAAGTCTGGGAACTAGTGACCTTACTTTGTAATTACCCCTTGATAATGAAATGTTACCTTAATACAATAAAGTAAAAAAAAAACTGACAAGACCTTGCTGGTAGCTGAAAGCAGAAGCAATCCATTCTGTTGCCCTGATAACGGAAAAGTTATTCAAATACAGTCATGTCATCTTCTGGAACATTGTCATAAGTCTCCAACCCCCAAATTCCAGCCTGAATTTCTTGCGACTCCATTTCCTGTAGAACCATTGACCCCAATCTGTCATGCCTAGCAATAGAGCTCTCCTTAAACGAGAACTGCTTGTCCAAGTAGCCTGCTCATAGTGCATTGGGAACACAGCTGTCAGTGAATTTATCCCATGAATTTTTTACCCGAGTCAAGTTTCCATGCAGATTTATC
The DNA here is from genome assembly GCF_019279795.1 of Protopterus annectens. NCBI lineage: Eukaryota > Metazoa > Chordata > Ceratodontiformes > Protopteridae > Protopterus > Protopterus annectens. The sequence goes on from NC_056744.1 coordinate 290,505,106, forward strand.
TCCATTTTATTTTCATTGTAGTCATTGAGTTCCATGGGAAAATGGTCCTTGAATGGCTTGTTTATTGCAATATCAAGAGTCTGGAGATAGGCAGTCATTACTCCAGGAATCATTATTTAATCTATTCTTCTCCATACAAGGAATTTCTTCATGTCTTTTGTGCGGTGAGTGCTGGCTGAATCCCAGACTAGCAGACCTCTTTCGCCACCTCGCAAAACAAGTGGCAGCATTACATCGACCCACTTCCTTATAACTGCTTGTGGGCACCATGCTTTTTTGGTTTCAAGAATGTAAATGCCTGAAACATGTTCAATCTTATCTTTCTTGCTCTTACTAATGATTAGAGGTGGGGTTTTCTTTCCATCTAGATGAATTGCCAAAATACAGGTAACACGTGCACTTTCGTAACCAGTGGAGGGAATGTAGATTGACGAGGTACCCCTCTGATCAATTGTTGTTTGAGATCCTTTGCCCATGAACACTGCCCTTTCATCCATAGCAATCATGTTGAAGAGTTAGAAACAACGAACACCAAAACCAAGTAAAAAATATATGAAGAGGATCACCAAAGGAACACTGCAGCACTAAATCCAGAAAGTTTATTGATTCAATACATTTTCTGGATTTAGTGCTGCAGTGTTTCTTTGGTGATCCTCTTCATATTGAAGAGTTGGTATTTAGAAAAGTTGATGCCTTCAACAAAGGACTTGAATGCAAGTGCACGTTTAATAACTTCAATATCTTCCAGCTTGAACAGTGTTGTTGATCTTCTTAGAGACAGTTCATATCACTGAAGGAAGCCATCCAGCCAATGTTGTGAAGCTTTGAATTCTTCTGGGGATACTTCTAACTGTGGTGCCTTTGCAAGGGCAAATGCTTGAATATCAACACTGTGCACAACCAAAGCCTTTGCTCTCCTGTTAGCAATCCATTCACAGATTATATCTTCCAGCTCAGGAAATAACAGTTACTGACCTGATCCACACTTGCACTTCTTAGCATTTCCCTCATCGGCCTGTTGACTGAGGTTATCGTACACTGCACACCATTTTCAGACCATTCGGAGATCCAACTTCTTCTCTTTGCAGAAAGCTATCAGATTCTTTCCCTGAGAGTCCTCCACAATTTCTTTCTTGTACTCACTGGAATAACTCTTTCTTTTTGCAGTTCATCTTGTCTGGGGGGGTGGGTTAATTGAAGACTTACGAGACAGGAGTGGCAACACAAAATGTCGACGGTTAACAAGACACAACCACAGCCGTTTATCAAGTGCACATTTTTTACATGTGTTGTCTGTACTTTGACCAATCAAAGTACACTTGCCAGTGTTTATGGGCCAAGGATCTCAACCGTCAAGTGTGAGTGAGGATTAGGGTTACAGCAAGAATCATGGAGGACTCCCAGGGAAAGAATCTTATGACTTTCTGAAAAGACAAGAAGTTGGGTGACCTTATGGTCCAAAAATGGCAAGGAGAGTACAATAACCTCAGTCAACAGGTGTCAACAATATTATTTTATAATTCAACATGTCTGTCATGTGTTGTTGACGATTTTAACTGGGGCTTATTTTTGGGGTAGGGCTTATATCATGACCAACCTGGAAAACAATGCTAGGCCTTATTCTCTGGTCAGGTCTTATTTACAGAGAAATATCTTTAGTGTGTTTCCCCAACCTATACAGGCCAGGCTACCACAAACTATCATTAGATGGAAAATCATCTGTTGGCTTGATTTAAAAACACAGAAAAAGAGCTTGCTAGAGTGTAAAAATACACTACTTTTACCAACAGCTAGCTAGATAATGAATTCAGAGCAAGCAAATCAGTAGAACAGACAATGAGAGGCAAAATACACATTTTTCAAAATAACCACCATGAAAGGGAAATAAATAATTCAAGATAACAACATCAGTGTAGAAAGTGAGGAGCTTATCAAGTGAAATTTACAGAAAGGTTTGTCAGCTTAAAAATCAGCAAGTTTAAAAAGCAGATCAAGGAATGGAAGGGTGGATGTGAAAAATAACCAGCAGGGAGTTAACAACAGTGCTTGTAGCTTTTGCAGGTCTTAAGTCTTATCAGACAAGACAAGGTCACAGATAGACTCTGTGTATTTAAGTATCACTCAAGAAACAAATTAACCAATGAAAAAACATGTGAAATGTATAGCATAGGTAATCTAATTGTCTATCTGCCACACAGAACAAAAACAATCAGGCCATACAGATTTCTCAAAACAGAAAACAAAATGAAACAGGTAAAACAGTAAGCAGCAATATCAGTTTAAGCAGCTCACAGACAAAAAAGAGATTACTTTCCTGCCCAGTCAGGAGTCAACAACAGTGCTTGAAGTTTTTGCAGGCCTTGAGTCTTATCAGAAAGACAAAGTCACAGATATACTCTGTGTATTTAAGTATCACTCAAGAAATGAATTAACCAATGAAAGACAGCATGTAACATGTAGCCTGGGTAATTTAAATGCTTATCCGCCACATAGAACAAAAACACCAGGTCAAGCAGATTATCTCTCTAGATAAATAAATAGATATAGATATAGCACACACACACACACATACACACATACAGATATATATATATATATATATATATATATATATATATATATATATATATATATATATTATGAGAGAGAGATCAGTAGAGAAATCAAAATGCTTAATTATTTAAATTCCTTAAATTATTGTTGTTCAGCATTTTTGAATCTATAGATTAGTAAGTAGAGTTTTTTTTCTGTTCCTTTACTGAGGAATCCCTATTTGTATTATTTTCATACAGTAAAGGTTTAGAAATGAAATAAACAGAAAGGACAGGAAAGTGTGCACTTAAAAAAAGAGGTTATTGAGAAAAATCAGGCCCAGAAGGATGATACCTGTCACAAAGGTCAGAGTCAGTATTTAGAAGCAAGACAAATATGTACACAGACAGCTGGAATATAACAGCACTTTAAAAAGGAACTGAAGCAGAATGACTGATAATAGTCTGCAATCACCAAAGCCACTGACCCCAATGTATGCTCAGCAATAACTGTAATAGAGTCAGAGTATTTAGGTAACAGTCTAACACACGCGCACAAGCGCACACACACGCAATCACACACACACGCGCACACACACACACACACACACACACACACACACACACACACACACACACACACACACACACACAGACTGTCTTGTATATATCTCTCATGCAGATCAAGCAATATTGGAAAAATTATCCTTAGGGAAGCTGTGTGCATAGAGCTATATTTTACTGCCTATCTATGTCTACCACATTTGCTTCTTTAGTGTAAACATATACTTTATTTTTATACTTTTATGCATCTAATAAGCTAAAGTTGTTTAATGGGATGTTAAACAAGTCAGTAACAATTTCAACTGCATGAGTTTAGTTTGCAAAATTGAGCTTCTAAGGAAACTCAACTATCAGTGTAAAAAAGCATAAATATCAATAACATTTTCTTTGATTCTAATGTAAAGTTATAACTGTTTACTTAATATCCAATTATATAAATTATTTAATCTTTCTTTAATGTGGTAGTACCTTGAGACTCATCTTTTAAATGTAAAATGTGCAGTTTTTTATATGTTTCAAAGTCACGTCTGAAAATTTATAATTACTGTTGCATGTAGTTTCACTCTCCAGAGATTAAAAAAAATGAAAAAAAAATCATGCTTTAACTCCTGGGATTTTAGTAATTTGAGAGAGCTGTACTGGTAAATAGCAGACCTCCTTGTTTTATATCTTGATATAAGTATGTGCTCAACATATAATCCTTCCTTTTGTTCTCCTTTCCCTTTTTGCTATTTTCTTAGTGCCTTTTATCACAAATTGTAAAATAAAATTGCTTTTCAAATAAATAGTATTCCCATGCAAAAATGTTTCACAAATTATAAAGAATATTATACAAAGAAATAGAGGGAGTAGCTGCATGGTATTCTACACCCCAGGTGAGAATATAAACCTAACTAAGCTGGTGGTATTGGCATAATTGTTACAGCCATTGTTCCACAGATACAAGTTTTGATTGTGACCTCATTATTGACCTGGCTTGTAATAATCTATTGACTAATAGCCTAGCATTTACCTATGAAAGAAAAAGAATAAACAGAAGAAGAGGACTACAAGGTTTCTAGGAACAAAAAATTAGAGGAATAAGCAAAAGTAAGCTGGTTGATGTTGCTTAGGTTTAGACAGAGGAACTGACTTGGCCATTCTGAAGATAAGGTGTTGCACAAACAAGCTTAGAACATATTTAAGATGCATATTTAGAATGGAAACAGCATGCAAATGACATAAATTGTAGTGTTAATCATGATGGGGCAAGTGATATCAAAGTTACCTTCACAGAAAGGGAGTGGGGCAAGGTTAGTACTAAACATAGATGTGAGAGAGGATAAAGAAGCAAGGTAATAACTATGGCATGAAAATAAATACCAGAAACTGGTTTCAGTATAAGAAAATACATATCTTGCTGTGATAAGGGTTGAGGAGGGAATTACAGTTTGAGCAGTGTGACTGGAGGAAGTGAGTAAAGGGATGAAGAAGTGTTGTTTGAAGAGAAAGGTGGTGACCTAGAATTAGGACTCTTTAGATTGGGTATCATAGTAAAAATAGTAGTCTGAATTGGTAAAGAAAGGCATTTTGACCCAGAGATCATGGGCTGGATTCCAAAAGCTAGTTGCAGACAGTGCAGCACACTGAAGGAAGACTTGCGCACCAGCTGCAGATATGGTTTCACAAAGCAAGCTGGAACTAGTCTGAGTACTTATTTATTCAGCATTGGATGGAGTCTGCGCATGTGTGTCAGATTCCAAAACATACTGTGCATGCTCAACGCACCTTAAATGTCATAACATGCAATGCTGACTCTGGATCAAAAATCATTGTTGAATGCCATACTGCAAGGAAAATCTACAGAATCCATAACAATACTGAATTAAAAAAATGCTGCCTGCTGTGAATGAACTGCAACAGGCTGTAATACTGCAAGCCATAGACGAGGATCTGGCTTTGCATCCTACAAGGCAACCAACCTGGCAGAGAGGTTGGCTACAACTAAGCCAAATCTCAGATGAAGAAATCACTGACAGGTATCACTTATACAGACAGCTTATGCAGGCTGTGTGCAACATGTGCACCACACACGTCTGTGTATACATTGCAAGGTATTCCCATACCTCTTGAAACCAAAGTCTGTCTGAGCCAATGTGTACTGGTGCATGGGATATTCCAACAACATATGAAAGACACAGACAGCTGCCAGTCACATCCTTGCACAATTCCTGGAGCAGTGAAATGTTGTGTATCAGTTCTATAACATTGTGAACTTTCCCCATGTTCTTGGTGCAATAGACTAATCCCACATCCTTATTAAAATCCTTGGGCGATCAGAATCAGAAAGATACATCAGCAGAAAGGGATGGCTATTGCTGAACTGTCAGGTGGTGTGCTCAGCAGATTGCAGCATAACAAATATTATGGCGACACTCCCAGGAAACATCCATAATGCTGCAATATGGACGGAAAGTGGTCAGAGGGTTGCATTCCAACATGGTGAAATGCCTGTGAGATGACTACTGAGTAAATACAGGAACATAGCTATGATATAAGCTAAACACACCCTTGTGAACATTATGCATGTGACAACATATGTGTCCTCCCCTACACAAGGCAACTGCTGCTATTCACTTGAGGCATGGTTAATGACCTGTACAAAGAACCTTCCAACGTTGCAGAGGTAGCCTGCAATAGAGCACATGCTGAAACAAGAAACACCAAAGAGTATGTGCTTGGTGTACTAAAAGCCAGGTTCAACTTTTTGGACAGATCCAGGGCTGCATTGCAATACACACCTGAAAAGACAGACAGATGATTATGGTGTGCACGTTGCTACACTATACACTAACAACAACACACAGTGGTTTTCCTGCTGCAAGTGTGAATGACCTACTCCAAAAATCCCAGATGTCTGAAGATGACATTCCCACAGCTGTCAGAGGAGGAGGAGCAGCAGCAGAACAAAGTGGGCATAAGAAGTAGGTATGGGTGATGGATGATACAACCACATGTTCAGACTCAGGCAACATGGCAGCATCTGACACATGTCTTTCAGTCATGACAAGCCACACATACAGGAGTACACAGATTAAACATTGATGTTCAGGTGTTGCCCCACCACATCAGCATGGATTGCATCTAATAGACTTTCCTCAGTAGATATACATACTGAATATCAGACATAACAACATAATTATAACATATAATGGTATGAGCATATGCAAATCTATAATGGCAAGGTTCATCAGCTCAGACTGGCACAGATATGCATGCAGACTTATTCTGGTGTATGTATGTATAGCAGACAACAATGGACATAGTTTTGTAAACCCCAATCCCTATCTCTCCACTAGCAAATTATGTAAACAGGAAAGCAAGTTAGGACATACTGAAGAACTGTTGTCAATATCACTAGTAACATATAGCAATGCAAAGTATGAAAAAGTTACCATATACTGAATGGAGTCACCTAGGTCAGTCAAAGTGACAGATTCCAGTGGCATCAGACTTTACAGAAACCACAGGCAGATGCATTTGTCACTGGTCTACACAGCATTCATTGTTTCAGGATGAGACTGACATGACATGCCAAAGTGCATCAATTGTCGGTGTTACTCTAACACAGTCTAGGGCACCCACATTGATGGGTCACACACTGGTCCTTCCTGTCCCTTCCATATATGGAAATATTAGGCCCATGTTGCTTCATAGACCTGACTGATAAAGTGACACTACCATGTGGCGACACACTGTAGGAAGGAGCATGGGTGTGTGTTGACTGTCTGGTCTTGACTGCTGGGCCCACACCAGACTGGCCAGCAGCAGACGTCTGTGCATGTTGCAACACAGACATTAATCACCAGAGCCCAACTCATACTATGGCACTGCTGTAGTGCTGCCATAACCAGGGTTTCAGTAGACTCTGCCACAAATTACATGCTTTCATTCTAAGCAGCTAATGCCACCATGACCTCACTATGTCGACACTCCTGTACTTCATGCAACACACACACAGCTGATGTGCAATATGATCCATGGTATAGGCAAGTGCATGAATGTCAGATCCATAGTATCACTGGAAATGTTCATTTGTCTGTAAGAGCAGGTAGACACCCTCTGTCACATGCCCTTCCTTACCAGCTGCACACCTTCACTTACTGCTCCAAGCAGTATCATTCTGTTGAGGGGAAGTCTCAACATCACCAGCAGACTCAACATGGGACTGTGGTCTGCAGGCCTCATTCAGTCCACCATCCAATGTAGCCACATTGTCAGAATGGCTGGACATGTTTTCTCCACATCTGAGGCTACAGCCTAATCCACATAACTGTCACCATCTAGGCCTGACTGCATCACCAAATCTGTGCCCTGTGTGCCAGAGGTCATGCTAGCATTGTGAGACACATCAGATCCCACAATGGGATAAGTGGTTGTGCTAAAAGAAGAGACAGATGACACATGTCAGGTAAATTTGCATGTATCACATGCTGGATATCATTGCTGACATATGGAACAACTATATTACTACAATGTTAAAGATGCTAAGGACTTACCAGGATGTCATGTCTGAGTGTGACCCATAGAATCTATATACCAGGAACATTTATGTTACATATATAACAGATGTGACATATATGAGGAATAACAATATAACACACATCTGACATGTCCTTGTAGAAATCTAGCACTGGAAGCAATCGGTGAAATTCAACTATTGCAGGGAAACAAAGGCATAAACACAATATTAGTAAGCACATACTTGCCAGCATGTACCATTCCAACAGAAGTACAACACCCAGTATGTAATACATACACATTCCAGCTGGTCACAAATGAGGTGTCAATGGCAGTTGTCCTGTGCATGGGGTAGAATGGCACAGTATTATTGGAGGACAACAATATGAGTAACAGCACTGACGTGTAAGAAATAGAGGAAATAGTATACAAGTTACATCCTCTGTAGGTGGTGAGTTTGTAGATTGTTGTGGTGTGGATCCAACAATGGGAAAATGTAAACAAAGCAAACACAGTCATGAATGCAGGGACAGCTGCATGATGATTTATACAACACAGTAACAGGATATGGTGATACTCATGTGATATACAATGCACATGTTAGCCACATGTCCTTGTGTATGAAAAACAGTGACATAAATGTCATACAATACAGCTAGGATACACAGTGCTGCAGCCTATGAACATGGTGGGAAACCATACCTGGTCTGTCCATAGGTGTACCTGCATGGCTTACACATACATACATGCATACATACATACACATATTTCAAGCATGGGGGTCAATGCCCTTCTAGCCTGCTGATATACGAAAACACTTCTTCCCTTAATAAGTGTCCAGGCTGTTCTTAAAAATATGTAAACTAGTGCTTGCTTTGATGTAGTTTGTTAGTTTGCTCCATGCAACAGCTACTCTATCAGAGAACCAATTAGTACACTTCTCCTTCCTATAGAAACTTCTACATAGGCTATCTGATGATTCTCTAGTACTTTTTGATAACCTAAAAATTCCCAGAGATAGATGTCCTATATATTTGAAAAAGATCTCTTAGATATCTATAAGTAACACTGTACAAGTTCAGATATTTTAGTCTTTCATAATAACTTAAAATTTTACCTCCATGGATGCCCTTGGTATATTTCTGCTGTACTCTTCCAGTTTTCTTGTTTTCATATAAGGTGTCCAAATTGTTATTCCATATTCAAGTTTGGGTCTAATGTAACTAACAAACAATGACTTCATCATTTCTAATTTCCTAGACTTTATAAATCTTTTTATACAACCTATAGTTCTATAAATATCATTAACATATTGGTTGATATGACTACAAAAACTAAAAGCTAGATCTACCCATATACCCAGGTCCTTAAATGAGACTACAGTTTTAATCACTGTGTGCTGTATTAAATATTCATCTTTCAATTTATGTCTCCCAAATTGCATATGCTTATTTTTTGATGTATTTATCAGCATATTATTCTCCTGTGTCCACATGGTCAATTTAGTCAAGTTATTTTGCAGACATGCCTTATCTGTAACACATGTAATCAGTTTACCCAATTTCAGGTCATCTGCATATAGACTGTAGAACACCTCAAATGAAAAAGTTAGATCTGAAATATACAATATAAACAAGTAAGGGCCTAGGACAGAGCCCTGTGGGACACTCCGATGGTAACCAAGAATTTCATCTGTCCAGTTGCTGTATATGTGCCATGGCCTATTTGTATGCCACGGAGCTATCCATCTTATCAAAAGTACGATACCTAGTTGTTCTAATTTATTGATCAGTGTTTTGTATATAACCCTGTCAAATTCTGAAGTTAAATCTATATAAATTACATCACAGCACAATTTTCCATTCATAGTTGTTAACATATTGTTTTAGAACATCATGCTACAGGTGATGATAGATCTATTTTCAATATATGCATGCTGATATATGGTTTCAAGTCCCAGTCTATCCAGTTCTAATAATATCCAATATTACCTTCTCCATTATTTTTACAAAACATGAAAATAGACTTAAGGTTCTATATGACTGTGTGCTTGTCTGTTTTACTGTGGGTTTTCCCTTAAAGACAGGTTTAATAAGCGCATGTCTCCAACCTTGAGGAGTCTCCCCATATTTATATGACCTAGTATATAATACATATAATGGTACTTTAAGTTCTTGCTGAAGTGTTCTCAGGTCATTATTACTAATTCCGTCTCCTACCTGTGTTTTGTTTTGATCCAGTTTGCATGATTCTTTTTCAATATTGTCTAATTTGATTCCAGTATCTGAGGTTACCAGGATATCACTAGGACAAATGATTACTCCCTTTGTGGAGCCAAAGTGTTTTGCATAAAACTTTGTAAATATATCTATAATCGGTTATGTCTGAGAATACATTTTAGAATCTATACACAGTTTATCAATTTGTATGTATTTACTCCTTCCACAGCTTATGTATCTATAAAAAGGTTCCATATTATCCTCAATATCTTTATATAATTTATATAAATTTTCTTCAAATTTTTCTTGATCTTGTCTCACATGGCTTATATCTCCAGGAGATGCATCTGTGGGCTACAATGTCAGGGAAATATTAGAATGACACTATATACCACTGGCATGAGAGGGTACAAAGGCAATAATAGGTAATGGTTGCAATAATAATATATGGAGACACTCACTTGTCATGTCTTGCTGCTGTACAGAATTGGATGGACCTGTGCAAATAAATTCAGACATTACTCATGTCGCTGGTAGTGCTATGTATGTACAACATGTCATTACACTTATGTTGGTTGTCCTCAGCATGTGTGCCCCATGTTTACAATGCAGTTCTGCTGCTGCAACACAAAAATAAGAAATGACTATGCATGCAACAATGATCTGTACTGAGGTACTCTACATGCAACAATGTTATGCAAAGTACCACATACATGTGTGACCTGTCACACCATGTTCTATCCCACCACAGTGTACACTTTGCTCACCACTTGCTGTTTGCAGGGATGCAAGAAACTGTGTCAGCTCATCTGGGATAGTCAGAAGTGGACAACCACCTGCAGCATCACTCAACCTCTTGTACCATCATACCTCATTTGCTGCACAAAGGATCAAGTCAGCACATCATCAGCAACAGGCTTTCTGGGATCTATTTTGACCTCCTACAACATTAATCATGTTGGAAAAGTCAGTTAATGTTATTCCTCCAAATTTATTTTCTGCTCATCCAAGGAGTCTCCATCCATGCTGGTGGAGAACATTAATTATAATCTCATTTTCTTGTGGTGAAAAATTGTCACCCCTAGGTCTGTTTGCCACCTGGAAAACAGTTATATGCACATGGAAAGATTAATGTGGGGGTCAACATATGGAGATGATTATGTTGACAGCTTATGCCAACTGACCCTCTCTGCAGTCATCTGCACTGCAAAATTATATAATATACCTCTGTCCTGTATAGTAGTGTGACATATAAAACAATGTATGTGGTATGAAAAGAATTCATAAGACATAGAACAGCATCATAAACTGTGTTATCTGTATAGGTTGTATGTGGGATTTGAATCCATTGTAATCGATATCACAGGAAGGCCGACCACAACATATTCTGCCACACAATCAGTACATTTTGCCTGGGAAAGTTTGGTCATACTCCTCATAATGTATGTGTAAACCAATAATGTTTGATAGCTGTCAGACACATCTTAAAAAGCATTGTCAATAGCTGTTAGACAGCCTGTGTGAAAAAAAGCAGTCATAGTGACTGTTATGCATAAATAGCTATGGCAGCACACAATCAATAGTGAGCAGTCATTGCTATCTCCATTTTGTCTGTATTTTGTGAAATTCAGTGATAACTGCTACTATATTACTCTTAGCAGAAAGTATATGTGCAATAACAATTCTACAACTTAAGGAAAATGTCAAAAGCTTTGTTATTCATAAGCATACCGCAGACTGTTCAGGGTAACCAGACACAAACACAGATATATTTTTAACCAAATGAACAATTGCATTTTTATTGAGATGATATTTATAGTAAATATATTACTAAGCATCACTGAATTTCTATAAGATAACTACAACTACATAATACATAGCAATGTATGGATACTGTTGGAATATGTTGCTTTCCATAAGTAAACCACAGACTGTACAGAATCACCAGAAATATATATGGCTGTTTTGTTAGTGCATCCTTATATAATGTTCACTGGGGATCTTTATATTTATTTGTACAGGTTCTTATGTGGAATCCCTACTTTTTAAATAATGTAGATTTATCAACCTGTATGCATACATGTCATTCCTTCACTTGTCCAGTAAGTCACATGCATTTTGTATTGCAGAAGATTTTCCCTAAAAACATCAATTGAAGCAACTACATTTCTAAGCAGAACTGATACCACATTTCTATAAGAAAAGAAAAATATCCCACCACAGCAATGTCAGCAGGTGCCAGATTACCTTTGAAGCTACCTGTAAGGCAGGCATACATGAACGTAAGGGCAGCTATCTGCACACAGCTTTTAAGTTTCATGTGTGCCTTACATAATTGATGAGGTTCATTAATATTCAAGGTTTTGAAATCCCATTTGTGCACATCCACATAAATTCTTGAAATCTGATGCATTAACCAATAGCTTAGCATAATGAGAAGGTGCTCTGTGCAAGTACCCAATAAATATCATTAAATGGGGTCACATGTAGCACATGTTCATTATCTTCTAGTGATCTGATAACATCCTATGACTGCCATTGTAAAATGTGATTTTGATACATTTAGAGATCAGATCATAACTACTTGCAAACTGAGTGGGACCTCAATGAGCATTTTTTTGAAGTTTGCTGTATTAGCATTATCATCACCATGGCTACTACAAGGAGGTTTCAGTGTGTTCAGGTGCCCAGTTGGACAGAGGAGGAGACAAAACCAGATGCTGATTGGCTATGCCTGAGTGGAGCATTGCATGACAGCAAGGCCATGGAACTTTGCTATGATTGACATCTGGATCTGGATGGGAGCATTGACGCACTGGTATTTGCCAGATGTGTGTCCAGGTTTACCACCATTACAATGACATTCACAGGAGGGGCATTGGGGAGCTTCATCAGATGGTCACTGAGGTGCGGAGATGGCCAGCGAATGCCTATAGTAAGTGTCATAATACCCAGTGTATCTCTACATTCTTGTGGAACTTAGACATATGGCTTGACCATAAGCCATAAATATTCTTTTTAGCTCATCTGTTTAATCACTAAGGCAAGGTGACTACCCCCACCCCCGACAATCATGGGTTGGATTCCCATAGTGATTATTTGTTTATATTGTTTCGATGTACATACTATTGGACATCATTTTACACATCCAGTATGGCCGTGTTTCAGTAATGCCTAAAGAACCTAGGCTGCTGATGACTATGCATTTCTATATTATCCATAATAGTCTGAAACTATCACACAATATACTTCTGCATGTGTAAATACTGAGTCATCCGGACCTCTATTAGTCAACTCTGCTTTAGAAGGTGAACATTATTGTTATGACCACTGCAGGTCGGCATGTCTAGCAGATGTTATACATCATAAACCTTAATGTGATCTAACAGTTACCAATATCATGTGTGTGAAGCATGAAGGCCTATAGCATTTAGGGGTTGGATGGTTGCATATTCATCTGTTATCCACAGGGATACAGAAACACACACATCCAACAGTAGTTTGTTAGAGGGAAGGTACTGTGCTGTGTGTTAGCGTAACTTAATAATAAAGAGGCCATTGTACATATATCATGGCTACATTTGGGTTGAAATCCATGTAGAGGATAGCTTTCATTACATTTACTCTGTCTGTCTGTGTAAACATTTTGAAAATGCTTGTATTGCTACCTGCTTGTTCATGTTTACAGTTATTTATTACATGCTTACACCTATAGCGTATATTTGTCAGATTACAGTGGACATCTCCATTATCTATAAGTCTTCTGGCAACAGCAGCTATGTTACTATAGCTTTATGTGTAAGGCTTTGGCCTTAGAGTGAAACTTCTGTACACATGCAACACAGCTCTCAACCAATCAGGGATGCATCTCAACATAATCTGGGAATAATTCATAAATAATCAGTGACAATCAGAGACACATTTTCTATGTTACTACTACTGCTATGTGACAGTGGCAGTATACAGGAATGTGTAATGTTATAACATTGCCAAAGTTAATGTACTGTATACCTCTATCATTATTCATTAAGTGCAATTTACCCCACTTCTTCTACTGCTATTTGGAAGGAGTGAGACAGTCAGATATACAGTTTGATTCTAAATCAGGAACATCCCCAAATAACAGGAACATTTGTGATGTATAATTTGTTACAGAACAATAAAATCTCTATAGATATTCCCTGCTCTCCTACGTAACCTAAATGTTGATATATGTGATGAATAGGAAGTCTAGTGTAGTTGCCTTTTAAGGGAAGCTATGTGTTTTATGAAAGTGTTCCAGAGTCTGAGCTATGAAATTTTACAGTTGTTTTTGGTTGCATTCACTGTTCTGACATGCAGTCAGACTTGCATGTTTTGTTTTACAAATGCATAGCACATCATCCTGAAAGTTGAGCTGTATTTTAATCATCTCGTGATGTGGAATTCCTGATCAGTGCTATTATTCCACCCTCCACAGCCATACCTTTGATTTAATTGTGGTTACTCCATGCCATCACAGCCAAGATGGATATGCTAGGCAGGTAGGTGTCAAGTTTATAGTGTGAACATAGCTGGGAGTTGCAGATTTGAATCTCAGGTCCTCCAATCTGTATGCATTAGTCTTCGAGTGTGTAAACTGTTGTGTGTGACACAGCAATAAATGGATCTGCAGAATCTTGTATTGCTGTTCAATGTGAAAGATAGAGAACATGTGCTGCTCACTGTATTTCACTGTTATTTTATACATACCTAGTATTTGCCATTCATATGTACTTTGTACCTTTTGCAGGCTACACAAACACTGTGAGGAATAGAGGATTGTGCACTGAACAGCTGCATGGGCTGTAGGAGCAGCAACAGCAGAAAGAGAGAGGTAAGTTTTATTCATGTTTACATTCTTTGACTTAAAATAGCTCAGAACATTGTTGGAGGGCTGGCTTGATTTGCAGCTCCAGTCATGATACTGTTAATATAACATATCACAATATATAATGTACAAACTTGTATGTCACCCGGTGGATAGCCAACTGGCTCACAGACAGGACCCAAGAAGTTAGAATGTGAGAGGCTACCTCTACAAAGAGGTCAGTCACACATGGAGTCCCTCATGGATCAGTCCTTGGACCACTCCTTTTTGGCATTTACTTCTCTGAAGTCAAGGCCAATGTCAGTGGTCTATGGCTGACTAAATTTACAGATGGCTGCAAATTAGGAGCTGTCATTGAATCTCACACCGACACAAATGTTCTCCAGGAGGGGCTGACACAAACAAACAACTAGTCTCAGAGCCATGGACTAAAACTAAATGCCATTTTTCAGTGTGTTTTTGGTATTTTACTGTTATATTTTTTCAGTGCGTTTTTGGTAGATGCCAAGAAATGCATAATAGTATCCTTTGGAAAGTAATCCACCCCTGATAAGTATCATATTGACAAAACACCCCTTAGAGTTGACCCAGTAGTCAGGGACTTAGGGACACACAGAGAGTAATCTAGACTTTGACCATCAAAAATCTACAGTAGTGAGGAAATTATTCAGTTTTGCGCAACTTATAAAGAAAGGTATGGCATTTAAGCCCAAGAAAGTCATTTTTCCACTGTATTCAGCATTCATCAGACCTGTCATTGAGTACAATGCCCCCTTTAGTATGAACCTAACCGGGCATATTCAGCAATTGGAATGTCCATAGAGGTTCCTCACTAAAAGAATACAGGGCATAAGTAAAATGTCTTATGCAGATCTCCTCAAGGCCCTCTCCCTGTATTCTGTCTCCTACAAGCTTTTGAAGGGAGATGTATGCCTGGCATACAGGGCATTGTCAGACCCCACTCTAATGGACCTCCTGCATATCCGCAGAACAAAAAGCACCAGAATTATACATTCTAAAGACTTAAACCCTGCCTGTGATATAAATAGGGCCTGCTAGAGAGATAGGTATGCATCCCAGAGACTACCCTGTCTATGGGTTAGGCTACCCATACATGTGAAGCAGAGTTCTTCCTTAACCCAATTCAATTGCAACTTAAACAATTGAATGAGGAACAGGAAATTCATCCCTGGTTTGGCACCTATGTCTCTAATGGATACAGACAACCTATAAATTGCTCATCTCCAAGGCCCCTGCTTGTAAATGTTTCATCTCCCAACCCCCTGCTTACACTTATCAATGATATCAGAACTTGTCAGAGATTTGGGAGGCATGGCTAGACTTAAAAAGGCCCTTGTGGTCAGTAGATTAGTAAACACCTATTAATCTATGAACCTATATATAATCATAAAATATGCACCTGCAGGGTAACTGAAATAATCATACACTTCCTGTGTTTACCAGTATGTGTTTAATAAAAAATGTTTGCATATGAGTTAGGAGCAGGGCATGTTTACCGAGGATAATGTTGTTAATTCTATAGCACAACCTAGATGACAGTCAGTTAAGTATAACAGTTAAGGTGGTATTGAGTATGATGATTCATATGCAAGTTAATTTTATTTCACTTGTATATCTGGCTGTGGTGGTCTGTGAGTGCTTTGTTTTGCATAGTCTCCTTGTTCATATACAGAATGGATGTCTGCTGTTTGGCCTTTGGAATGTTGTTGGTTGGCTATATCTGCCATGTATTTCAATGCAACATGATTTGTTTATAGCACCTCGCATCCTCTGCTTAGGAATTGTGCACATAGCCAGTCCCTTTTTTATATCTGCCTGTTATATAATCAGCAAAAACTTTGCACTGTTTGCATTTTGCAGTTGCATACACAGGGTTTGCTAAAAAGTGTATGTAGGACATTGATACAGTAGTAGACATACAGTACTGTTTCTAAGACATATCCCATGGTTTTATATGTCTCATGGTCTCACTGTGTTTATGATTGTCCATTTTATATAGTCTGTTGTGTTGCATTCCAGATTATTGTGTCAGCTAATGACCATGTTCCATTGCTCATCTCACTTGCATATAACTTTTATATTTTCTACTGATTTTTCATCTCACTATATCTTCATTTTACAAACAGGTTATCTGGAGGCTGTTAACATGGCTCATTACTTACACATAAATAAATAGAGACAAAAATTGCAGTAGACCATGTCCGTTAACCACAAAACAATAAAATATAATATAAATGAACAATAGATAAGTAGAATAATTTAATAGAACAAAGCTTTCGGGTTTCCCCTTCTTCAGTGTATGAACAGGTAATTACAAAATCACTCTTAAATATTAAAACATGACACAACCCACCAATCAGAATAAAAAAAATAATTAAATAGTTAAATAACCAATTAATTAAGAATCAATTAATGCAACATCATCTGTTTCTTCTGTAAAACAGGCTTTAGGCTAACTGCCCCATTCAAGCCTGGTATGCTATCTGCATTTAATTCTAAAATCCATATGAGTTCAGCATTTTCTAAATTGTTATTCATATTACCCCCTCTTATATTCTTACACAAACATTTGATTACCCTGAATCTAAAATGATGCTTGGTCCCCTTTTCATGCACATGCTTGGCCAAGGCATCTGCCTCTAAATTCCTTTTGATAGCAGACTTATGTTCTATGATGCACTCCTTTAACATCCAGGAGCATTTTCCTACATAAAATACTGAGCACAATGTGCAAGTAGCCAAGTAAACTATATGTGTTGTAGTACAACCAGCATGGGTATCAAAAATGTAACATTTCTGGGTAATAGGGTGTATGAAGTTAGGATCTGTATCAATATATTTACAGCAACTACATCCATAGCATGGATGTGAGCCTTTCCTTATACAACTTTGACTATTGCCCGCCTTTTTTAGTTCATTGTAACAGAGTCTAGATTTTAAATTAATTTCATTCCTATTAGTGAATTTAGGGCGGTCATATAAAATATTTCTTAATTCAGGCGTAGTTAGAAGTACATTCCATTATTTTCTAATAGTATTCTCTATATCCTGTGTTCTTTTATTGTAGGTCAAAATATATCTTAATTTATTATCACTACCATTATCTATGGAAACATTATTCATCTCATTTCTATACTCAAAATGTTTAAAATAGGGAGCTGTATTCCCATCCCTCTCCCTTAAAACTCCTTCCATCACTTGATGTACCATCTCCAATGGATAGCCCCTACTAACAAATTCAGAAGCCAACTCATTCATCTGTTGTCTGTTAGAGTCTTCTTCCATATTTAACCTACTTATTCTGTAAAATTGACTTTTAAAATTGCCCTTGAATATGTGCGAGGCATGCATGCTAGTCCTATGCGTATCTCTATTTCATGTACTGATTTTTTATACACATTGGTTTTTAATGGCTAGAACTGCATAATCAGCTTCAATTTCACCAACTTATTATTGCCCACAAGACCCTTCATCATCCTAGTAATACTTCAATACTCACTAGCCTTATCTCCCCCTACAAAAATCTTACAATCCTATGCTCTGCAAATAAATTACTGGTATCCATTCATAAATCCAACAATAAGGCTGGAGACTCACTGTTCTCCAACACCATGGGAAAAACCTGAAACTTGCTTCCCAGTGAACTCTCATCTCTTTCCTCAACACTCCTTTTCAAAAAGCAGCTTAAAGTTTACCTTAATTCTCACTGGCTATGCCCATGCACTAACCCAGGCTAATAATCCACTCCTGCTATGTTCACTGCTTACTTATCTCACTACCGCTGCTTTCTGTCTACCTCCTTCATGAGCCTCAGAGAATATGATCTGTAAGCTACTTAAGTCTGTCTTGATTTAGTCTTTCTTGGGAACATCTACAGAGTGTGAACTTACTTAGCAAGATATCAACTGTATAGACATATCCCTACCTGAAATGTTCTTGTTTCCTTCGTTTTTAATATGTTAGCTATATGAATACAATGCTGTTATGTAAAATTGCATCTCTGGTCTTAACATTGTACTGTACTTATGTTGCTATTATCTCTTAAGTGGAACTTATCTCCCCGGGCCTCTACTGAAAATGGACATATATCCAGTTAGACTAGCCTGGTCAACAAATGTAAAATAAATAAATAAAATACATTTTATACAATCGTCCTTTATCTCAAAGGTAATGTCCAAATAATGGATCAACTGAGGTGAACATATCATCTCAAAGCCTAAAAAATTGGTAGTGTTATTTAGATAGTCTACAAAATCCTTCAAGCTTGCCTCATCACCATTCCACAAAAAAAAAAAACAGTCATCAACAAATCTTTTATAAAAAGCACTTGTGGATTAATAAAGCCATCATTACTATAAATATATTTATGTTCCCATTGATTAAGTACTAAGTTGGCATAGTTATTAGCCACAGGAGTACCCAGGGCCACCCCTGATGTTTATAAGTACGGTACCCCATCAGATAGGAAGATGTTATTAGTTAAAATAATGTCTATAATAGAGCAAATAGTTTCTATTTCATTAAGTAAAAGATTAGTTTCTTCATTTAGAAATTTTCATATAGCTTCCACCCCATAATGGTTAGGTATTACGGTGAATAAAGTCTTAATGTCCAAACATGCAAATAAGAAAGTAGTGCTCTTGTAGTCACTAAACCAGACAGCTAATTGTCTCAAAAAATCTCCTGAATCCTTAATATAATTTCTACAGGTAGGAAAATATTTATGCCTATCTTGTACATAAATTGACAATGGCTCAGTTATCCAACCCCTCCCTGAGACTATAGGTCTCATGGGAGGGTTGGTTAAAGATTTGTGAATCTTTGGTAGTCCATACATAAATGGTATAATGGGACTTGATACAGTGAAGAAGTTGTATAAATCAACTGGTTTTCATTTTGTAACTGCATCTCATATAATGCTATATTTATATCAGAGATGCATTTTCTTACACGACCAAAATCAAGTCTTAAAAATGTTACATCATTATTTAGAAAATGACACATGCAATTCTTATAATTATCCTTATTAAATAATACAGTCGCCCCCTCACTTGTCATCTTGCTTAATAATTAATCCATATTCACATTCTAACATTTTAAGGGCTTCACATTCACTCCTAGACAAATTAAAAAACTTTTGTGGTCAAGTTTTATTATATAGCTGTCTAATCTCTGCTTCACATAAATCATGAAAAGCAGAGTCAATAGATAAGCTATAAGGAAATAATGTGCTTGATCTCTTGCATTTAGTAACACAACTTAAGCCAAAATCTTTAAATAATAACGTTAAATTAAAATTCCCTATGAACATCTTTAAATCAATAAGTGCATCTAAAACCCTATTTGTCTCACACAGTATAAATCACAGAAATTTTTCGAGAATATTTATAACCTCTACGGTTAGTGAATATTTTGATAAATTCAAAATATTCCCCATTACTGTACCTATTTTGCTCGCATTATTTTCTTGAACCCTTGCGGACTGTTGTTCTTCTGTTTCAGCGAATGCGAGCATTGTCCTGACCTCCCTCTCGAGCCTGACCTGGATCTCTGCTCCACTTTCTTCGGTAGTTTCAGAGCCACGGCCTTGGTTAGCCTTAAAAAATCTTCCTTCTGCTTCGTTATTGCATTAGCGCCTGGATTCTTGGAAGTATAGTTGTTTACTAAACTTCTGTCAAGGTTCTGCGACTGTTAGAAGTCTTGTAGACTCTGGAAAAGCTCTGATTGGTTGCATATTATCTGCTTAGTACCAATGTATCTCCTTTCGATAGAGATTATTCGCTGGCAGCCTCACTTCTTTGCACTTCATTCGCTGACGGGCAACCAATGGTATGGTTTAAACTCGATAGCGATGATTGTCTACCTTGCCTACTAGTCTCTCCATGATTGGTCACATCCATGCTTTCACCACTGAAGCTATCAAGGTAATCTAATGTTGTAGACGTGAATAAAGGCTTGCAGACCAAAAGATATAGAATATATAAAAAACAAACAAAGCGGAATGCAAGTCTAACCAATGGCTTCCACAAAAACACTTTTTATTCGACAGAGAACAGGAATAAAATGTAAGTGCTTTTGCAGTGTGTCCCACTGCTTCCTCAGACGTATAAATATTTGAAATAGTGCTTCCACTTATATACTATTACCTTTAATCACTAATTTAAAGCACCTGATCCATGCTCTCTCTTTTTAAAGTCATACAATGCATGATCAAAAACAACATGCTGAATCACATGTATTCTAACAAAAGATACATCTAATATAATAAAAGCACTTTGATATTATAAGAGTATTATTTAAAAACATGACACAAAACAATACATATATCCGCATAAAATATACATGAAAAATGTATATATATATATATATATATATATATATATATATATTACAACTCTAAAAGCCTATAGTGTATATATATATATATATATATATATATATATATATATATATATATATATATATATATATATATCAGTGGCGGCTGGTGACTTCAAATTAAAGGTGGGCTGCAGGAGACAGCTGAGTGGGTGGGGCCAATGGGAAGGGATGGGGCCAACCAGAAAGGGGTGGAGCTATGCTCAAAACCACAACAACTGGAACTTTAATTAAATACGCTACCCTGGGTGCCAAACAGTCATTACGAGAGTCCAATCAAGACAAAATGAAGTGTAGAAGAAAAAAATATTTCAATGCATTGGCTACATGACAGCTTACTTAATATCCAGATGGAAACAGGTTGTGAGGCATGGAAAAATAAATTACTTTTTAAATACATTACTGGAATGCCAGTCAAAATCAAGTATAAAAAAGCAGCTCTCAACTCAAACCACTACTCCTTGCACTGCAGTTCTAATTATAATTTACATTCAGCTTTATAAAATTACCAAGTAACATACTGAAAGTAGCAATCTCAGTGATACCCCCACTTGTAAAAATGTTTCTTATCCAAAAGACCTGCTGCCTGACACAACTATCTACTTGTTTCATGGGGAAGACATGATCAAAGTAAAAAATGAACAGCAAACAAGAAACAAGCGCAAGATAAATTGCTTAACGGATTCCTGCAGAAGTTATGGACCACACATGATAGATTGACATTCTGTTTAGTTTACGGGTAAAGCCTGCAAAGATGACTGCAAGTCTCCAACAAAAGATGACTGCAAGTCTCCAACAAATGTAATGAGCTTCTGAAAATACTGTAATCCTGTACTTTTATTACAAATACTGTCATATGCATTTCAATACCCAAGGCTTATACATTATCTAGTTATGTAAATATTCTCTGCATGGCAACAACAAAAAGGCTTTCAGTGCTGGTAATTCTTTAGCAGTATGCTTATTAAAGTTTACTTGCATCTTACAATCTCCGACAAGCTTACCTGATGGTCATTAAATCATTGCTACTTAAACAGAGCAACAGGGCACTGTGACAGTATGCATTTCCTGAATAATAAGAAGCATAAATCAACAGTATAAAAATATTATAGAAAACCAGAACATTCTGCAAAATCAAGGACAGATGAAAAGCCCCGGTCGTACTTGTGGCCTACGTTGGATTGGGGAATACTCTGCACACTTACACTGCATAACTGCTTCTTGCCTTCCTTGTACACATCCAGAGCCACTACAATGGGGAGTGGGGTGCAACAAGTATGTCACAATTTGAAATGTCCCTGGATGATGGTGATGGCTCTGACATGCGTACCTCTCAAATTCAGAGCAAGACATATGAACAAAGCCATACATAGATCTAGAAGTGGGACACAGGCCCAAAAATAAGGACAATTTTTAAATATTGCTCTTATTAACTTAGATAATAGAACAGTAGTAGGTCTTGCATTAGTACAAATGTTCTGAAGGGTATGAAATCTCAAACTCAAATGTCTGCCATTATTTTCTAACTTCAGTCTTTAATGACTTGCCACTAATTTGCCAGAAAACCACAATTTTATGAAAAAACAGACCAAAAATGTGATGCAAAAATATAAAGTTGCTACACAATACAGCTGGGAACCTGTAAAAAAAGGGACAACTTTTTAATATTGACACTGTTAACTTGAGCAGCTAACAAAATAAGAGCATCTACATGCATTTCTGAAATAAAAGTAATCTATAACTCTAATCATTACAGTTATATATAATTGTAAACCCTCCACGTTTTCTTCCAAAATTGTCATTTTGAGGAGGGATTATTAGGGGAGAGCAACATTTTCAGCCAAAATTGGGGACAATTGAGAGGTTTGGATATTTCTAATTCTACAAAGCGAATTGCACCTACCTCTCAACCTCTTAATGCAGGAAATCTGGACAAGGCCAAATATATTGGGGGAGCATACAAACACTACTAAAAATTGCTCTTGTATAAACTTAAGACAGTTGATAGCATAACAGGTTTTGCATTAGCATGCATTTTTCTGAAGGTTATGACATCTGAAACTCAATGTCTGTCATTTAGTGACTTCATTCCTAAATGATTTGCTAGAAAACCACAAATTTTATGAGGAACAAACCAAAAATAAGAAGCAAATATCTATTCATTCTGCAAAAATATGGACAACTGAGAGGTATAGTTCAACCGGGGCCGTCTGAATTTGCTACCCCCCCTCACAAAATCATGGTCGAATGGAACCTCCCCCCTACAGCCATTCCAATGTCCCATTCCTTGGTTATTTTGCCCCATTTACCATAAACACTGTAATGTGCATACTGCTTTACTTCTGCAATAATTTAGATTTCATTTGAAAGTTTTATTTTGCATTTTACAGCACACACCCTAATAGATATCTGTTAAACAAAGCAATGCAGTCTCACAATGAAAATAGACTTAGCATTAAAACTTCTCTGACCTTGAAACTCACATGCATTGAAACAGCATTGAAACCCACATTCAAAGAAAATACATTATTTTGCCGGTGGCAGATAAAGATTAACTTTGGGCTGTTTTCAAAATCATTGGCCCCTTGAACATGAAACATACACATGCTCTTTGATGCACCTTCCTGACTGTATTACATTATATTCCTTGTACAAGACAGTACAGTTGTTAGTGGGCATTTTAAATTTATTGTTTTGAACATTTTTCCAGTAAACAATGAAACAAAATGCTAATGACAAAACTGCCCAATTCAGAACATTTCCGTCATAAAAAGTCTACTCAATCTTCTATAGTCTACCAGTATCAGTAAATATGCACAATCTCTGAAGTAGCAAAATCCACATTAAAGAAATCTGTAACTAATAAAGAGGTTTCTGCTAGCAAGCAACTTTATATGTCATTGTTTCATCTACAAATAAAGTGCCTGTTGCCCTTGAAGAATAAATTGCCTATGTTGCATGCATTAAAAAAATGATAAGCTAGTAATACCGCAATAGGGAATGGATGGCAAACTGATAACAGGTTCATAGTTGCTAGGTATCTTTGCCAAAAAGGACTGCAGCATCCATCCCCTTTACAACACAGTACAGTATCAGCAATGCATCTACCTACTGTGGGAGAAGAACCCACGGCCTTCTGCATCAAAAGCAAGTACACTACCTGTTGTGCTATTAATAATGCAAGCAGACTTAAAATAAGCAGCACTAAAATTTTGTTCCCCTGCAGCTCTCAGCTCCTTGTAAAATCTACTCAACACTCAGCTGTATCTCTGAACTTTGCAGCACAACAAATCTGGAAAAGCCAAAATTTATGGGGGGTGGGACCAAAGGCCAAAAACCAGGGACACATTTTAAACATTGCTTGTATAGTGTTGCAAAGTTGCTAGAATAAAATGCTGTGTTACCATCATACATTTCACTGCCACGTCTTGAACCCAGGGGACCCTGTGCAAAACAGTCAGAAAAACATACCACTATGCCAAATCAGCTGAAACAGAGGAAGACAAACTTAAATGGCTACCATTTAGTGAATTCAGTTCTCACCATAGCTGTCAACCTCTTAGCAAAAAACACCTGAAAAAAGCCAATAATGTGGGAATACAGCTGCCAAACATATTCAGTGAATTCAGTTCTCACCATAGCTCTCAACCTCTTATCAAAAAACATGTGGACAAAGCCAGTAATGGGGAGAATACAGCCCCCAAACATTCAGTGAATTCAGTTCTCACCATAGCTCTCAACCTTAGCACAAAATACCTGGATGAGGCCAATAATGTGGGAATACAGTGCCAAAAATATGGGCAAATTTCAAATATCCATGTTATAAACTTAGACAATTGCTAGAATAAAAGGTTGTTTTACCATGTACTTTCTGAAGAATATGAAGTCTGAAATTCAAATGCCTGTTATTTTTAAACATTTGTTAACCAGGAAACTAGTCTGACTTGGAACAAAATAAAGCCAATTTTCAGCACAGCAGGAAGAAACACTCCAGAAACATCTTTGTAAGGGATGGGAGGACATGCAGACTCCACACAGAAGGCACCCCAGCCAAGAATCAAACCAGAGAACCTGTAGCTGTTAGGCAATGATGCTACCAGTGCACCACTGCACTACAAACCTTTGCAAGGAAAATTGAAGATACAGAAACCACAGATTTTATAAGGAGCAGAACAAATATGAGGCAAAAATCTGCAATTTGTTACAAATAGTGGTGGGTAGGGAATTCAGGTCCTTGCCACCTGCATCCAAGGTACAGGCCTGAGTATCTCTACCCACCACTATGTGTTAACAGGGGCATTTCACACACACACACACACACACACACACACACACACACACACACACACACACACACACCACTACCTCTCTCCTGATTGAAGCAGTGGAACTCGACCGACTTCAGCAAACCTTTCCTTTCTCCATTGTCTGGAATGTGCTCGACCGACTTCAATGCTTCCCTGCAAGCCACACCAGGTCTAGCTCGGCTTCAAACTCAACTTACCTCTCTCCTGATTGGTCCTGTCTGTGGATCAAGCAGTCCGGAGCTCCTCTGTTCTGTGCGGTTGTCTACTGCACAGATTGTGGGGCAGAAAATACCTTCCCTGTATCTGGACTGCTGACTCGGGCAGTCAGAGTTCGCACAGATTCCTGGGCATCTGAGTGTGTCTGCACATGCGTGGAAGTTCCAGTACTCATAATTTTTTTTTTTAAATTTTATGTTTCACAATTTATTTTTATTTCTTTTGTTTCTAGGTGGGAGGGCTGCATATATATATATATAATAATTTGTTAGTAGGGGCTATTCATTGGAGATGGTACATCAAGTGATGGAAGGAGCTTTAAGGGAGAGGGATGGGAACACAGCTCCCTATTTTAAACATCTTGATTATGGAAATGAGATAATGTTTTCCAAACATAATAGT
This sequence comes from Protopterus annectens, assembly GCF_019279795.1. NCBI lineage: Eukaryota > Metazoa > Chordata > Ceratodontiformes > Protopteridae > Protopterus > Protopterus annectens. The sequence continues at coordinate 290,531,093 of NC_056744.1, forward strand.
AGTGATAATAAGTTAAGATATATTTTGACCTACAATAATAGAACACAGGATATAGAAAATATCATTAGAAAATATTGGAATGTACTTCTAACTATGCCTGCATTAAGAAATATTGTATATGACCGCCCTAAATTCACTTATAGAAATGAAATTAATTTAAAATCTAGACTCTGTTACAATGAACTAAAAAAGGCGAGCAATAGTCAAGGTTGTATAAGGAAAGGCTCACATCCATGCTATGGATGTAGTTGCTGTAAAGATATTGATACAGATCCTATATTTATACACCATATTACCCAGAAATGTTACATTTTTGATACCCATGCTGGTTGTACTGCAACACATATAGTTTACTTGGCTACTTGCACATTGTGCTCAGTATTTTATGTAGGAAAATGCTCCTGGATGTTAAAGGAGTGCATCATAGAACATAAGTCTGCTATCAAAAGGAATTTAGAGGCAGATGCTTTGGCCAAGCATGTGCATGAAAAGGGGACCAAGCATCATTTTAGATTCAGGGTAATCAAAAGTTTGTGTAAGAATATACGAAGGGGTAATATGAATAACAATTTAGAAAATGCTGAACTCATATGGATTTTAGAATTAAATGCAGATAGCATACCAGGCTTGAAGGGGCAGTTAGCCTAAAGCCTGTTTTACAGAAGAAACAGATGATGTTGCATTAATTGATTCTTAATTAATTGGTTATTTAACTATTTAATTATTTTTATTCTGATTGGTGGGTTGTGTCATGTTTTAATTTTTAAGTGTGATTTTGTAATTACTTGTTCATTCACTGAAGAAGGGGAAACCCAAAAGCTTTGTTCTATTACATTATTCTACGTATCTATTGTTCATTTTTGTTTTATTTCCTTACTTACACAGACACCTGGGTTAAAGTTATGAGTAAGTTACATATTCCAACACAGAGATAAATGTGCAGTGCTCACATATAAGAAATATGGACTGACTAAAATCCTTTTAGTCTGCTTGTTACTATGGTGAGATCTTAAGTTGTTTTTCTTTCAGCTTTTCCCGGTTTGGGGTCGCCACAGCGGAACTCCGGTCCGCTAATGATTGGCAGTCGATTTTTATGGTGCTGAAGTGCCAGCCCAAAGCCCAGCCTTCAATGAAGGCATGCTCATTCACGCATGTCTTTCGAATGCCACTCGACCGCGGGGAGGACATGCAGACTCCACACAGAAGGCGCTCCAGCCGATAATCAAACGGCATAACCTCTTGCTGTGAGGTGACAGTGCTATCGCTACACCACCACGGCTTCTATGGTGAGATCTTAAGTATTACCTATTATAGATTATGGTAGTTGTGTTTTTTGTCATTGTTTGTAGTGGTAGTACTTGCTTTCTAACAAAACACACATCAGTATTATATGCCACAGTGTTATGGTATGCTTGTCTTCATATGTCATAATATCTATGTGTTCTGGCTATGTACATGTTTATCATGCATAATGATGCCAGGTTAACACATTTTCAGATAATGGCAGAATTTCCATAAATAAACCGTGTTATGCATGCTGTATCATGTACCAGTATAATCTGCTTGTACTCTATGATAAATATAGTGGCCGTGACATGGCCCTTTATTGAACTAATCCATAAATATAGATAATATGATACTGGGAACATGTTGTGCACATAAATATCTACAACTAGCCTTACTTTTTTATTATAATCCTTATACATAATTCTTATATGTCATATCATTTGAGAATGAGGCTTTAAAGACAACTGTAAAGTATGGTGATATACAGTACCTTTCTTCTAATATGGAGCAATCATGTACAAGACATAGTAATTCATGTCTGTTACATTCTTTACGGGTACATCATAGGATCATAGGAGATCACTAGGCTAATGGCTCTAGAGCCCTTAGAAGCCTAGCCAAGAGTTTATCCCCAAAAATTGAAACCTCAATCAGTACCTGTTGCCCCTGTCATTGAGGGACATGGGTGGAACCCCTGGGGCAAATTTGTGGTTTCCCATCCACTCATCAAGGTTGTGCTTAAAGTGGGTCAGAGACGTACTTTGTTTGATGTGTATGGGGAGTCTATTCCAGAGACAGAGCAGCCTCTGGGAGACAAACTTGGCTCTCCAGCAGGTTTTGTTAATGTCACATATTAGAGTTAAGTCTTTCGATTGGGTACTATGCAAGTTAGACTTACGGATATGGAGCATCTGTAGTAGAGCATGGTCTGAGATTACCTTGTTGGTGAGACACAGATCTGTGAGCAATCAGCATGATACAGAGTAGGGTGATCGTGATTTGAGCCTCTCCACATAGGACAGGTGTTGGAGGCCATGGAGTCTCTTTCTGACATATTTCTGTGGCCTTTCCAGTTGGTGCAGGTGTTGGAGAGGTATATAGCAAATGGGACACTGTACTCAATTACTGGCCTAATGAGGGAGGAGCAAGAGAGGTAATAACCTCATTTTTTCTGGATGCAATCCCTTTACTTATGAAATGAACCAAGTAAAAGGCTTTTCTGATCACTGCCGCTACATAATGGTCAAATGTGAGATTGTTGTCAACTTGTGTACCCAGGTCTCTCACCACAGGTTGTGTGCTTATGGTGTTGCCAGTAATGTGGTAATTGGTAGGGGCCATGTTTTTGCATTTAACTTAAGGTCATGACTTTGGCACCAGTCATTTGTTGCTGTGAGACCCTCTTGAAGTATGTTAACATCATTTGGGTAGTCAATGACAGCACCCAACTTACAGTCATCTGCAAACTTGGTCAGCCACAGGCCTTTTGCCTTTGCCTAGACCTCTGAGAAGTAAAAGCCAAACAATAGGGGTCCCAGGACAAATCCCTGGAGGACACCACTAGTGACAGGTCTGCTGTTGGAGGTAGTGGTACCTATTTTGACCTTGTTGGTCCTATCAGTGAGTGACTTGTCCACCCACCTGATGAGATAGGGATTTTTCGCCAAGTTCTGTTAGCTTTTTGATGATGCCCAAATGGGGGATTGTGTCAAAAGCTTTGGTCAAGTCAAGATAAGGTGTATGTACTGACTTTCCCTCATCCAGTGCCTTGGTGACAGTCTCAAAAAAGTCAACCAGGTTCAACAGGCAAGCTCTGCCCTTAACGAATCTGAACTGGGTGGGATCAAGTGCTTGGAGATTGCCTATGCCCTTGTTTATGAGGTCCATAATAATACACTCCATGGCCTTGCAGATCAGACTTGTCAAGCTAATGGGGTGATAGTTTCCAGGGTCAGTAGTGGCACCATCTTTGTGCAAAGGGATGACAATGGCAGTTCTCTACTCTGCTGGAATGAAGCCTGTACTTAGGCTATGGTTGAATAGGGTGTTTAATGACAAGGCTAGTTCTTGCTGGAGATGTTGCAAAATACAGCCTGGAATACTATCAGGTCCCATGGAAGCTGTGTTTTTTGCCTTGGATAGGGCCTTTAAAACTTGATCTATGGAAATGTGAAGTGCTGGGCAAGTATTGGGGATGTCAAATGGGCCTTTGAGGGGGACAGGGGGGTGAAGTTTGCACTGAACCTGTCTGCTAGCAGGTTGGCTAAGTCAACAGGACCAGTGTAAGTGGTACCGTTAAGAACTAATTTGGAACAAACCTGGGCTTTGCCATGGAAGTTTCTGTCGTAACTGAAAAAGGCTTTGTGGTTAGCCTTTGTTTCAGAGGCTAGTTTAGATTCATAATTAGCTTTGGAGGTTTTCACTAGTGATCTAATTTTCTTGTTGAGGCCAAGGAGGGAGTTTTTCCAATTGAGAATTTGTGCCTTTTTAACCTTGGACAACAGTTTCTTTCTTTTGTTGTAAAGCCCATTGATAGAGGATGTCTACCACATAGGTTTGTGTTTCCTTGAGGAGCAGGTTTTAGTTCTTTTGGGTATGGCTGAGTCCATGCAGTTGTATAGGTGCCTGTATACTGCATTGGCATACTGTTCAGCATATTTGTCTGCATCCTCTGAGAGGTGTGGTGGTATGAAGCGACTGACATCCTCCCTTAGAAGGTTATAGTCAGTTTTTGAGAAGTGTTTTAGCCTGATTATGGCTGGGTGGAGGTTAGACAGGATAGACACTTTGAATGAGACAGACTGGTGGTCTGATCTTAGCAGGGAAGAAGTTACTATGGGGGTGGTGCAGTGGACACCCATGTTGGTGAGAACCAAGTCTAGAATGCTATCTCTCCTTGTGGGGGGGGGGGGTGCAACAAGCTGGTCTAGTGAGTTAGAATTGATGAAGTCAAGGAATCGTTGGGTGAGTACATTAGAGCAGGAATAGTTTACCCAGTTTATGGTGGGGTAGTTGAAGTCACCAAGGATCAGGGTGTTAGGGGGTACCTTGATGGACTCAAGCAGGTCCACGTAGGAGGAGTAGTGGGTGTCCTGAGTCCTGGAGGGGGGTCTATAGCTGGCTATAACTTGGATGGGTGTCTTGCCAATTGTCAATTGCACCTGAAGAAGTTCTAGTGCATCATGCTGGCAAACCAGTCTGGAAGCATGCTTGTCTTTAATGAAAATAGAAACTCCACCACCCTTAGTCTTCCCAACCTCATTTTGGGGTCAGAATGTATGGAATGAGGTATATCCTGGTAAGGCAGGGGTGCTCTCTGCAGCCTTGAACCAAGTTTCCGTGACTGCACAGATGTCAACATCTTCCAATGCTAGGAGAGCCTCCAGTGAGTGCATTTTCAGGTTAAGGCTCCTAGCGTTAAGTAGCATGACCTTCGATTTGCTTTTTGACAGATCTTTTATGTTGGAAGATTTGTCTGTAGGACATTGCCTAAAAAAGGTACAATGGGGAAGGCAAGAGCCTTGGCCAGAATCCTAAATCCCAGGGGTGACAAGTGGGGGTCATCTCTGGAAAAGCATCGAGGCCTGTCAACCAAGTCGTCCCAGGTAGAAAGATACTGGATCCTCTTGGAATGACACCAGAAACTAAGCCAATTGTTGAAGTAAATTATTTTCTGTTGGTATTGTGGCATCATTCTTGGTGAAGGTAGGATGCTAATTAGGGCTAGGGTCATACCTGCCTGGGACATATACTCTGACAGCTCAGTCATGTCTCTCTTCATATAGTCCAGGGAGGTATGTCTCAAGTCATTCACACCAATATGAACAATGACAGAGTCATACATGTACCTGTTGTGGAGAGACTTAAGTGCATGTGTGATGTGGCAGATTCTGACACCTGACAGACAACTGACCGTGATCTTCTCCTTGTCAAGCCTGGTGAGGGGGACATTGGTGTGTCTCACAACTGAGTTGCCAATGACTAGTATGTTTGGTTTAATGTTGTGCTTTATGGGATGTATGAGTTTATTGTTATGCCTTATGGTCCGTGTTTGTAAGACACTGGTGTGTTGCTGCTGTCTGTAATGTGTTTGATGTTGTGTGTGGAATGTCTGAGTGTGTTTTGGAGGTCTCTGCTGTTTAGGTAAGTTTTTATTGAGGACCTCTGTATATGTGGGTGTGTGCTGGCTATGTGATGGGGGTGGTGTGGTGTTTGTGCTGGCAATCTCCTCTTTGTCAGGGGTACTGACTTGAGGCGTGAGAGAGCATGGAATACAGTTTACTGATTTAGATGCATTTCTTGCAAGTAGAAGAATTATGTACTAGGAGAAGAGGGGTGTCAGTGAACATGAGGCAGTTGCTACACTGTCTCAGTATGCCCATGTTGACCAGGCTGGCAGGAGAAACTGATGGGAATTGTTCAGACATAGTGTTCTAAAACTTGGATGACTTGGGAAGAGAAGGTTTTGATAAGGGTTTACTGTAAAATAGCTGGCCTGAAGCCCAAGTGTTAAAACCAAAACTATGAGGGTTAGAATAATAGACACAATTAATCAGGCTAATAAATACAGCAGAATAAAACCACTTCAACACTTAAGTATAAGGAGGAAGAACACAATAAATAAATAAATGAAAAAGTGTAATTTTTTTTTTTTTGTGGAAAGGGAAGGAACAGAAGATAATTCAAGATTAAGAAACTAAGGGAGTTGAGTACAGTTTATTTTTTTATGTGTTAGAAAAGGACCTATCATTATATGGACCATTCCTGGTGAAACTAGTATCTCTGTTGTCCCTATCTTGTTTTTATTGTTATTTTTTGAACTTATAGTTAGATGATTAGGTTGAATTCTTGGAATGTAAATGGTCTTCAGGACATTAAAAAAAAAAAGCTGGTTATGCACCTGATTTATCAAGACAAATCCAACATTATTTTTTTACAAGAGACGCATATGACAAATGACCAATGGGACAATACTAAAAAAAGAAATTGGATTAGACGGATTATATCAGCAGGGAGCAGCCTTGCATCAAAAGGTACATCTATTTTAATTAAAAAGTCATTCCCTGGAGAAGTGCTTGATACTAAATTTGATTCGAATGGAAGATGGTGTTTATTCACTTGCTCATACCCACAAGTTAAGTCCCCGATTTTGTTTTTGAATGTGTATAGTCCATGTTCAAACCAACATTTGTTCATCCAGGAAATACATAATCTGCTACTTTCATACCATGATCATTTCTTCTTATTGGTGGTGACTGTAATGCTTTTATTGATCCATCAAATGATAGCTCGAATAAGAATAGAAAACAGCCCACCCAAATAACTGCTTCTATTCAAGATTTGATGAATAGTTTTAATTTAGTTGACCCTTTTTTAATATCTGAGATAGACAAGGAGTCTAATAAATTCACTTTCTATTCTGCCTCACATAAGGTTTGGTCTAGGATTGATTATTGCCTGATCTCAGATGCTTTCTCGACTAAAATTGCTAATTTTGCTCATGAGGCCAGATCTATATCTGATCATTTGAATATATCACTTGGCATTAACCCTAACCAAAAATGCAATTATGACAGTAAGATTTTCACTTGGTCACTAAATAGTAACATTTTGAAAAAAATGACGTTTTGCAGGAGGTTAATGAATATTTAAAACACTGAGAAGCTGAATCATTGCTTTCAAATATCCCTTTAGATATACAATAGGCAGCAGCTACAACTGTCATTAGAGGAATACTTATCCAAAAAGCATCTTATTATAAAAAGAAAGAGAGTCTGTACATTAATAACCTCACAAATGAGTTTAAAAAAATTGACGCAGAACTGCAAAAAGATTTTTTCCCCTGATATTTCTTCCGCCAACAAAACTACTCTTTGACTGAATTAAAGCTTCTACATAGATACTCAGAATAGGCTCAAACTCCATCCAAGACTCTAGTAAGACTAATAAATATCAAAGAAGGACCAAACTATATAAAGTACATAAAGTACAAAGGGAAAATCCTGTATAGAAATAGTGACATTGTAAATTCATTTGTAGATATTTACATGGAAATCTACCATCCCAAAACTCAATTCCAAAAAGAACGATACATAGACTTCCTCAATAAGCTTAATGTCCCAAAACTATCTTCCACACAAATTACCCAGTTAAAAGCCCCTATAACACTAAATGAAATAACTGCAGCTATTAAAAAACTGAAACCCAATAAGGCGCCAGGCCCTGATGGATTTACAGGTGAATTTTACAAAATGTTCTGCAGTAATCTTACAAAAATCCTACTTAGCATGTATAATCATATCATATCAGAAGGGATTATGGACAAGTATATGAATAATTCCAAAACTATTTTCATCCCGAAACCGAACTCTGACAAATCAAACTCTCGTAATTATAGGCCTATTGCTCTTATAAATGTAGATGTGAACATTTTATCTACCATTTTTGCAAAGAGAATTCAGAAAGTGATGGTGTCGATTATTTCTCAAGAGCAATTGGGTTTTATAAAGCAAAGACAACTTTGTGATAATACTCTCAATTTGCATACATTATTAATGTTCCTTGAAAAGGATAATCATCCAAGATACGCTTTAACGTTAGATGCAACTAAGGCCTTTGATAATGTGGATCTCAACTTCTTATATGCAACATTGGAATACTTTAATTTCCCGGATATGGTCATTAATACTATTAGGATGATGTATAAAAATGCCTCTACTTCCCTTTATATAAATAAAACATGATCAGATCCTATTAAAATTACAAATGGCACCAGACAGGGGTGTCCGCTATCACCCTATCTTTTTAACTTGTATCTTGAACCTTTTCTTATATGGATCAAACAGTTGACCTATCATCATATCCCCAATTTTATTAAAACATACAACGTATGACAAAAATCAACAAGTTAAGTGCTTTCATCTGTCACATAGACTTCTTCAGAACATCACCTCAACTAACATTCTGGTTTAAATAAACCTATCAATTACTACACTAATCAAATAATTAAGAACTGACATCATCTTCTTAAAGTACACTGTGCAAACTAAAATTCAGTGTCTTGTTACATAATTCAAAAACACAAATCAAATGTATCCTATAAGTTAAAATAGATATTTATAACCATAAATAAATAAAATACTGTAAAAGTCATACTTTTGCTTCCAGAATGGCCCTCATTGATATGCCATCATTTATCCCTGGATGGACAATACAATTCAATAATATTTGCCATCTGGTTTCTTTTTCATTTAACTTCTTGGTAATACTACCATCTCTTGAATTTTTCTTACTTGCTCTAAGATGGCAAATTTGAATTTGTCACATCCAGGACATTTTTGTAAATGTCTGTATAAGGCATTTGTTTCATCTTTTTTCTTTATACGATAAAAATGATCATATATCCTGTTCCTAAGACACCTATCAGTTTTTCCTACATAGAAACAGGGGCATGAGGTACACTTAGCCAAATATATCACATGCTGGGCGCGACAATTGCCATTCTGGAAATACACAACTGACTGATTAATATTTTCCAACTTTATCTGTGCACTTTCCATGATAGCATGACACTGATTACAGTTGCCACATTTATGTGTTTCCTTCCCCCTAGAATTATTCTTAGATAAAAAAAATATTCATCTCAAATAAATTCTTGAGATTAAAACCTGTCTTATAAACAAAAGTTGGTCACTCTCCAATTAATTTGTAAATATTGTCATCGGACTTCAATATATTCCAATTACGTGTAATAGTACTCCGAATATCCTTAACAAAATTATCATACTGCAAAATACATGACCGACTAAATTCATTCCGATTTCCTGAGATATCAGTAACATTTGTCTGTAAATTCATTCTCCCATTCCCTAACAGTGGTTTATATTTTATACCCCATTCAGACCTAACATATTTTATAGTGTTATCAACAAGGTTACTAGGATAACCCCTTTTCATAAACATATTTCCAATAAAAGCAAGTTCTTAATCCATGTCTTTGAATTCAGAAATCATTCTTGCTGCCCTAATGCACTGCCCCTTGATTATACTTGCCTTTTGTTTGTAGGGATGGCAACTAGAATATTCTAAATATGTATTACTAAACGTGTTTTTCCTAAAAAATTTGGATGCAAAGAAATAGCCTGGGAGATCATTTGCAGTGTTCATCCCCATCAGGGTGGGCTCTGAGGACCATAAGTATTGTCTGTGTAATCCACTTCTGTACTGCTGCCGCTATGGTGTTTGCCATACAAGCAATTGGACTGTATAAGCACATTTGTGCATGCATATCATATTGCTGTCATGCTTATGAGATACATGCCCAATGGTTCAATGCAGATGTCTTGTGACATTTTGCATTATACTGCACCTGGTGCATGACATACATTACCACATTAGATATGTAGTAGTAATCATGCTGATGTCCATATATTGCTGCACTTGATGCATACATTGCTCCATGTGGGAAAGTGTGATGCTCCTTACATGTGTGTACATGAACTATTCATGCAATGCAGCATGTGTTTGTTTTGCCAAATTTTGCAGTTATTATGCTGCTACTGAAGAAAAATTTCCACTGTATACATATGTGGGATTGGCAGCAGCTCACAAACAACGTTTTTCATATACTTCACAGATAACGCAGTGGGATAGATATGCTTTTTAGGGTGCCGTGTCATGACTGTTCAACAAGAGGAGATATCCTTGCCCCATGTGCTCTGTTTGACACCGTGGCCTGCTGTGACATTGGCATACTGGCTTTGTCTCTGGCATGTATTGGCAACAATGGTGCCATGTTATATAATCTAAGTGTGGCTGCTATATATGAGCAGTCCTTTTTTGCACAATACAGATACCACCATTGTACCTTTCATGCATGCACCATGGAATTGTAGCTTTATATAGCAACATTCAAGTATGCATTATTTGTCCTGTGTTACATTTCTGCTTGAATTGCTAATTCACATACATGCCCATATTTCAGCAACTTGTCTACATATACATTGATCTATGCACATGTCTCTGCACATATTCCAATCAATACAGAAACCCCATTGTACCTTGGAACTGTGAGCAGCCACTGACTTTGTGTTAATGTCCTGTAATGTTCACAGGACTATCTTTTGCTCAGTCATACCCATGGTCAATCCAAATGTCAATAAATAAATCAATAAATAAATATACATATATTTTTACCACAGGTGTTTATTCCATATGTTTTCCATTGGCATGACAATATATATGTGTGTGTGATACTGATTATTAGCTTGTGTACCTGTGCCTCTTGTTGTTAGATGACTGCACATTTCTATGTGTGTGTAATTTCTACATGGCCATGTCTAATGCCATCAGCAATACAGTCTGTCCATGTGACATACATTTGCCATTTGTTTCAATGTGGTTTGGGTTGACTTCAACAACACCCTATGTGTTGTACACTTGCATTTGCATGTGACCCCTTACATAGTGTTGTCCTGCTTTGTAATTTGCCTTATTAGCATTACTGGTTTGTCCTCCTTGATGTGGGCCTGTATTGTTCACCTCCCTTCCTGTTTGAAGGTTTGAAATATATCTTGCACATATGCATGGTATATGTTAACCTTCCTATATATTATCATCCATTATCATACAGTTATATTGTTAGAGGACTAACTCGTGCCAACCCTTTGACCATTAAACAAATGCAGGATATATGCACACAGACAGATAAAAACCTATTATTACTCCACTACATAAAGGTGGAAACTGTCTTGAACTCTCAAACTATCGCCCCATCTCTACACTTTCCACATTATCCAAAATCCTTGAGAAATGTATGCACACACAATTACTCAAATCCCTCATTGATAATGATCTTCTGTGTCCCACTCAGCATGGCTTCCACCCAGAGAACAGCAATGTTACAGCCCTGCTCTCATTCACTGATACTGTCAAAAAAGCCTTAGATACAGGTCACTTCACTTCAGTAATTCTATTGGATCTATCTAAGGCTTTTGACAGTATCACATACTAAACTTCTGATTCAACTAACAAAACGTGGTTGCTCCCCCAAATCTCTCATCTGGTTTATATCATACCTAAACAACAGACAACAATCTGTAAAGTGGCATAACGTCCAATCTGATTATCTGTCAAACAACATAGGAGTCCCACAGGGTTCCATTCTGGGACCATTAATCTGCAATATCTTTATCAACAACCTTCACAAAGTCTCACAACTAGGCAAAATTATACAATACGCCTATGATTCAACAATAATCTCTACGTCAAACAGTTTCTCAGACCTCCTCACATTCACTCAAAATGCATTTACAGAGACTGAATCATGGCTAAACAATTCACAACTACTACTAAATGCCAAAAAAAAAACGTCTATTATTCTCTTCAAGACCACCAGATATAGATTTCAAAATCTTCTCTAAAGACAGAACTGAAATAGAAATAGTAAAATCTGCCAAACTACTAGGCATTGCAATTGACAACAAACTCACCTTTGAACCACATATTCTTAACGCAATAAAGAAAACACTTTAAACTTGGCAAACCTCATCATAAACTCTACATGGACAAACCCAACAAAACAAAACTGGCAGGTACCTTTCTCATCCCTTCCCTACTTTATGGTAGTGCCATCTTTACTAACCTTCACTCATCCCTCAGCAATAAACTTCAGTCTTGCTACAATAAAATAGCTAAATTCGCCACAGGAAACCCTAACCACTCATACCACTGGCAAGCAATCTCTGAACTGAACTGGCTGGATTTCCCAAACTATCTCTGTTATACCCAACTAATGCTAGCCCATAGACTAATTTATAAATCAAATACCTGACCAGCACTCTTATTAAAACTTCAAACTTAGAAACCTAGACATACCCTAAGATCCTACAACAAATTGCTACTAAGTGTAACTAAGCTCAACAAAAGAGCTGGACAATGCTTCTTCTCCCATAGCATTGTTAAACAATGGAAATCCTTACCCAACCATTTTACCCAAATAGACTGTATAAGGACATATAAAGTAACATTGAAAATGTATTTCCTAAATAACCACAAATGCCAATGCAAAACAAACAAGCCACCATAAAACCTGCACTACTTAATACTAATCCACATCCATAGTTCAAAATAACTTCTACCCTGACAGCAACACAGCTCAATTACCACTATTTCTGTTTGGTAAGAACTATCATGTTTTTATACAATGACACAAAAAAAACACTCATGTTTTGTACTATACTACTAATTGTTTTCTAAATTTTTATAAGTTTGATACATGCTGTTAAATTTTATATTTCTGTGTATTCTACTTTTATAATTTTGTTAATTTTGTGTATTCCACATTTATAAAATTTCTGTCAAATGTCTATATTTTCATTTTACTGTATTAATTACAGAGCTTTTTTCCCCGGGCATCCACTGAAAATGGGTTCCTGATCCAGTGGACTTTCCCGGTCAACAAATGACAATAAATAAATAAATAAACAAATATAAATAAGTTGCAGGCTATTGCTTGCATAACATCCTTGTTCTAGTTATACTTGTGTATTATGTATTGCCCAGAATAATTTGCAATACTTCATGTGCCCGATCCTATATAGCATTAATTGTAGATTTCATTAAGTATATTATTCCATGTCATTGATTCAGTAATAGGACAATAAAGGTCACACATATATGTCTAAACCTGTGTGCTGCCTCTGACATGGCATATGTCTATGATGTATGTATTCCATTACATGTCTGTTTGGGTTGTGTACACCTACTTGTAAGAAGATCAGCCAATTTGCTGCTTTGCTATCTTACTACTGTTTGGTATAGTGTTTAGTCATTTGCCTTTCACATGCATAGTCATAGGTCTGATTCTATCCTCTGTTGTTTTTCTCCAGCATTTCATGGGCTGCATTTGTTCATCTGTGCTGTTGCTACTACTTGGACATTGGATTCAGTATCCAATATGTCCTGTGATCTCTACACCACACACCTACCATCATTCATACACATTCAAATATGACTGTTACACAGTTTGCAACATGCCACAACATAATAGTGCACAGGTAGATATGTATATCTCCATGTCACCATGTCTGGTATGCATTCCTACTCTGTTTGTCAATGTTCTATTTTCCATGCTGTAGAGTGTGCTGTTTTTATTCCTTATCTTTCCTTTATGTTTATTTTTGACCTTTGTCTGTCATGTCCTGCGATATTTGCTATATGGGTATACCTGCTCTTCTGCCCTTCTCCTCCTCTTTCAATGTCTTTTCCTTTCCTTCTATTCTCAAAAAAAAAAAAAAAAAAAAAAAGAGAGAGAGAGAGAGAGAAAGAAAGAAATGGGGCCTATGCCCACAAGAAAAAATAAAAGAAAACTTGCCCATGTCCCTCTAACTATCCCTCAGATTTTCCTGTTCCAGTATACGTCTTTTGTGATCCTCTTTGTCACTCATACACCATGTCTGCATTCCTATCTCCCTATTTCTTTGGGTGTGTGCATTGTTAGCTACTATTAGCCCTAGCAAAGTGGCTGTGAGTGCCCTTTGCCTTTATTAATTTTTTTATCAGAAATTGTAGGGATTCTGTCAGATTCTTTATTTTCTGGTGAATGTATTTTCTTAGTACACATCTTATGGAGATGTCCATAGTTGTTTGTAAACCTACTAGAGGGATTGCTGCAGATGTGTATTATTTTCAAATGCCCTGAAGCTTGCATTAGGCTTGTATAATTTTCATAGCTTTGTTAACGGACAGCACTATTTATGAGACATTTTTAATAAATTATGGACTGGCAGTGACTGCTAGACAGAGTGCTGATGCTGCTGGTCAGTTCTGTTTTCTGCTGACATATTCTAAGTTCACTGAAGCATATTTTCATATTACTGGCTTATCTACAACTTTTGCACACATATCAATGAAATGCACTGAATTCTGTGAACATTATGCAATTCGGCTTCATGAGACTAACATCTGACCTTCTTCAGTTTAGAATTGGGATACCATGACAGGTTTACAGAAAAATTTGAATACTTTGTAAGCTGCTGCACAGAGCAACAAATACGTGTCATGATATCATTGTTTACTACACCGCAATATTTTGCATGCATGCTGTGGCACAATACCAGCTTAACTATAAAAATGTAAACTTACACAATCGTGTCTAAATTAAATAAAAAAAATTACCAAGGAATCTGCTGGTCAAGTATATTGCAAAAATACTAGATTCACAGATAAATTACTGGCATAGATATGTTTAAATGTTACCACTACTATTTAGAATATTTGAAATGAGCAACCATTTGTTTATTTTCACAACTGCTGAATGTGAAATACTTCATTGTATTAATAACATTAAGTTTAGAAATGTGCTACCATTCTGTTTTTATACAGTAATGATTTAAAAAAAAAACAGGCCAGTACACTGTTTAACCCAGGTTTATTTCACATATTCAATATTAAAATTAATTACAGCATGTTGCATTTGACAGAGCACCTTACTTGTAAGGTTACAATGTGAAACATAGCTTAGTCATATCCTCAGCCTAATGAACCTGTCAAACTGCTTATGAAGTGTTGTGTTATGTAATTACTTTACCTAATTACATTATGTTAATGATGGATGGCATGCTGATAAGAAGTCCATTTCCAAATATTCCGAATGCTTGCTCACAGTGCATATTAATTGCATTAAATATTTCAGTTTGCAGTTTTAGCCAATGAGGTATGCCTGATGTAAAAAATATCTCTTTGTAAAGGTGTGACACAATTATTTAATTTATACTTTGGGGACAGCTACTGGATGTAGGCTAGCAACTATAATGAATCAATCTCCAGATCAACAGATGTGAAAGGATACCACATTATGCATAACTTGGAATGTAAAACAGTATCGAATATATATTTTATAAATTAATTAACTGCATGGTTCTACATCTGGGAAGGACTGTTGCATTAAAATGTAATGTGAACAAAGGTCTCATTAGGTTGCTAGCGGCTAGAGTAAATTGGAAAGCTGGGGTACTGGTTGTCATATTTTGAAAGATGGCACTGAATAATTTTCTTTTTATAGGTTTACTTAGAAATGGAAGACAGAATGATCTGATGCACTGGGGTCTCTTACCAGAAATTCTGTATTGGGGGCAGTGGTGGCTGGTGACTTCAAATTAAAAGAGGGCTTCAGGAGACAGCTGAATGGGTGGGGCCAATTGGAAGGGGCGTGGTCAATCAGGAAGGGGTGGAGCTATGCTCAAAACCACAACAACTGGAACTTTAATTAAATACGCTACCCTGGGTGCCAAACAGTCATTACAAGAGTCCAATCAAGACAAAATGAAGTGTAGAAGAAAAAAATATTTCAATGCATTGGCTACATGACAACTTACTTAATATCCAGATGGAAACAGGTTGTGAGGCATGGAAAAATAAATTACTTTTTAAATACATTACTGGAATGCCAGTCAAAATCAAGTATAAAAAAACAAGCAGCTCTTAACTCAAACCACTACTCCTTGCACTGCAGTTCTAATTATAATTTATATTCAGCTTTATAAAATTACTAAGTAACATACTGAAAGTAGCAATCTCAGTGATACCCCCACTTGTAAAAATGTTTCTTATCCAAAAGACCTGCTGCCTGACACAACTAGCTACTTGTTTCATAAGGAAGACATGATCAAAGTAAAAAAATGAACAGCAAACAAGAAACAAGCGCAAGATAAATTGCTTAACGGATTCCTGCACAAGTTATGGACCACACATGATAGATTGGCATTCTGTTTAGTTTACGGGTAAAGACTGCAAAGATGACTGCAAGTCTCCAACAAAAGATGACTGCAAGTCTCCAACAAATGTAATGAGCTTCTGAAAATACTGTAATCCTGTACTTTTATTACAAATGTTGTCATATGCATTTCAATACCCAAGGCTTATACATTATCTAGTTATGTAAATATTTTCTGCATGGCAACAACAAAAAGGCTTTCAGTGCTGGTAATTCTTTAACAGTATGCTTATTAAAGCTTACTTGTATCTTACAATCTCTGACAAGCTTACCTGATGGTCATTAAATCATTGCTACTTAATCAGAGCAACAGGGCACTGTGACAGTATGCATTTCCTGAATAATAAGAAGCATAAATCAACAG
This sequence comes from Protopterus annectens, assembly GCF_019279795.1. Lineage (NCBI taxonomy): Eukaryota > Metazoa > Chordata > Ceratodontiformes > Protopteridae > Protopterus > Protopterus annectens. The sequence goes on from NC_056744.1 coordinate 290,547,517, forward strand.
TATAAAAATATTATAGAAAACCAGAACATTCAGCAAAATCAAGGACAGATGAAAAGCCACAGTCGTACTTGTGGTCTACCTTGGATCGGGGAATACTCTGCACACTTACACTGCATAACTGCTCCTTGCCTTCCTTGGACACATCCAGAGCCAATACAATGGGGAGAGGGGTGCAACAAGTATGTCACAATTTGAAATGTCTCTGGCTGAAGGTGATGGCTCTGACACGCATACCTCTCAAATTCAGAGCAAGAAATCTGGACAAAGCCATACACAGAACTAGAAGTGGGACACAGGCACAAAAATAAGGACAATTTTTAAATATTGCTCTTATTAACTTAGATAATAGAACAGTAGTAGGTCTTGCATTAGTACAAATTTTCTGAAGGGTATGAAATCTGGAACTCAAATGTCTGCCATTATTTTCTAACTTCAATCTTTAATGACTTGCCACTAATTTGCCAGAAAACCACAATTTTATGAAAAACAGACCAAAAATGTGATGCGAAAATATAAAGTTGCTACACAATACAGCTGGGAACCTGTCAAAAAAGGGACAACTTTTTAATATTAACACTGTTAACTTGAGCAGCTAACAAAATAAGAGCATCTACATGCATTTCTGAAATAAAAGTAATCTATAACTCTGATCATTACAGTCATATATAATTGTAAACCCTCCACGTTTTCTTCCAAAATTGTCATTTTGAGGAGGGATTATTAGGGAAGAGCAACATTTTGAGCCAAAATTGGGGACCATTGAGAGGTTGGATATTCCTAATTCTACAAAGCGATTTGCACCTACCTCTCAACCTCTTAATGCAGGAAATCTGGACAAGGCCAAATATATTGGGGGAACATACAAACACTACTAAAAATTGCTCTTGTATAAACTTAAGACAGTTGATAGAATAACAGGTTTTGCATTAGCATGCATTTTTCTGAAGGTTATGACGTCTGAAACTCAATGTCTGTCATTTAGTGACTTCATTCCTAAATGATTTGCTAGAAAACCACAAATTTTATGAGGAACAAACCAAAAATAAGAAGCAAATATCTATTCATTCTGCAAAAATATGAACAACTGAGGGGTATAGTTCAACTGGGGCTGTCTGAATTTGCTACCCCCCCCTCACAAAATCATGGTCGAATGGAACCTCCCCCCTGCAGCCATTCCAATGTCCCATTCCTTGGTTATTTTGCCCCATTTACCATAAACACTGTAATGTGCATACTGCTTTACTTCTGCAATGATTTAGATTTCATTTGAAAGTTTTATTTTGCATTTTACAGCACAAACCCTAATAGATATCTGTTAAACAAAGCAATGCAGTCTCACAATGAAAATAGACTTAGCATTAAAACTTCTCTGACCTTGAAACTCACATGCATTGAAATAGCATTGAAACCCACATTCAAAGAAAATACATTTTGCCAGTGGCAGATAAAGATTTACTTTGGGCTGTTTTCAAAATCATTGGCCCCTTGAACATGAAACATACACATGCTCTTTGATACACCTTCCTGACTGTGTTACATTATATTCCTTGTACAAGACAGTACAGTTGTTGGAGGGCATTTTAAATTTATTGTTTTAAACATTTTTCCAGTAAACAATGAAACAAAATGCCAATGACAAAACTGCCCAATTCAGAACATTTCCATCATAAAAAGTCTACTCAATCTTCTATAGTCTACCAGTATCAGTAAATATGCACAATCTCTGAAGTAGCAAAATCCACATTAAAGAAATCTGTAACTAATAAAGAGGTTTCTGCTAGCAAACAACTTTATATGTCATTGTTTCATCTACAAATAAAGTGCCTGTTGCCCTTGAAGAATAAATTGCCTATGTTGCATGCAATAAAAAAAATGATAAGCTAGTAATACCGCAATAGGGAATGGATGGCAAACTGATAACAGGTTCATAGTTACTAGGTATCTTTGCCAAAAAGGACTGCAGCATCCATCCCCTTTACAACACAGTACAGTATCAACAATGCATCTTCCTACTGTGGGAGTAGAACCCACAGCCTTCTGCAGCAAAAGCAAGAACACTACCTGTGGTGCTATTAATAATGCAAGCAGACTTAGCATAAGCAGCACTAAAATTTTGTTCCCCTGCAGCTCTCATTTCCTTGTTAAATCTACTCAGCTGTATCTCTGAACTTTGCAGCACAAGAAATCTGAAAAAGCCAAAATTTATGGGGGGGGGGGGACCACAGGCCAAAAACCAGGGACACATTTTAAACATTGCTTGTATAATGTTGCAAAGTTGCTAGAATAAAATGCTGTGTTACCACCATACATTTCACTGCCACGTCTTGAACCCAGGGGACCCTGTGCAAAACAGTCAGAGAAACATACCACTATGCCAAATCAGCTGAAACAGAGGAAGACAAACTTAAATGGCTATCATTTAGTGAATTCAGTTCTCACCATAGCTGTCAACCTCTTAGCAAAAAACACATGAAAAAAGCCAGTAATGTGGGAATACAGCTGCCAAACATATTCAGTGAATTCAGTTCTCACCATAGCTCTCAACCTCTTAGCAAAAAACATGTGGACAAAGCCAGTAATGGGGGGAATACAGCCCCCAAACATTCAGTGAATTCAGTTCTCACCATAGCTCTCAACCTTAGCACAAAATACCTGGATGAGGCCAATAATGTGGGAATACAGTGCCAAAAATATGGGCAAATTTCAAATATCCATGTTATAAACTTAGACAATTGCTAGAATAAAAGGTTGTTTTACCATGTACTTTCTGAAGAATATGAAGTCTGAAATTCAAATGCCTGTTATTTTTAAACATTTGTTAACCAGGAAACTAGTCTGACTTGGAACAAAACAAAGCCAATTTTCAGCACAGCAGGGAGAAACATTCCAGAAACATCTTTGTAAGGGATGGGAGGACATGCAGACTCCACACAGAAGGCACCCCAGCCAAGAATCTAACCAGAGAACCTGTAGCTGTTAGGCAAAAATGCTACCAGTGCACCACTTCACTACAAACCTTTGCAAGGAAAACTGAAGATACAGAAACCACAGATTTTATAAGGAACAGAACAAATATGAGGCAAAAATCTACAATTTGTTACAAATAGTGGTGGGTAGGGAATTCAGGTCCTTGCCACCTGCATCCAAGGTACAGGGTTCAAGCCTGAGTATCTCTACCCACCACTATGTGTTAACAGGGGCATTTCACATACACACACACACACACACACACACACACACACACACACACACACACACACACACACACCACACACACCCTTACCTCTCTCCTGATTGAAGCAGTGGAACTCGACCGACTTCAGCAAACCTTACCTCTCTCCATTGTCCGGAATGCGCTCGACCAACTTCAATGCTTCCCTGCAAGCCACACCAGGTCCAGCTCGGCTTCAAACTCAACTTACCTCTCTCCTGATTGGTCCTGTCTGTGGATCAAGCAGTCCGGAGCTCCTCTGTTCTGTGCGGTTGTCTACTGCACAGATTGCGGGGCAGAAAATACCTTCCCTGTATCTGGACTGCTGACTCGGGCAGTCAGAGTTCACACAAATTCCTGGGCATCTGCAGGGCAGTCTGAGAGTGTCTGCACATGCGTGGAAGTTCCAGTACTCGTAATTTTTTTTTAATTTTATGTTTCACAATTTATTTTTATTTCTTTTGTTTCTAGGTGGGAGGGCTGCAGTCCTGCAGTCTGATAGCACGAGCCGCCCCTGATTGGGGGGGGGGGTGGAGACGTCATAAGTAATGGAAGTTAGAGTCTAATATATAACTAAGAATACTGATTGAAATATTAAAGAAATTAAGTATTAATAAGTTAGAGAATATAATGTAATATAATATAATATAATATAACATAATATAGTTGGCCATGCGGTCTTCAGATGTCAGTTAAGTGCCTGAAGTTATCCAGTAGCAGGCATTCAGTGTGCTATTCAGGACAACTGGAGGAAATTTTAAACTATCATAAGTAAATAATAATTATTTTCAACTTCCAACCAAGTGCATTTATAAATAAAAAATAAATTCAAAAAAACAGATTAGAGCCATAAGTGTTCAGCATTTGGCAAAAGTTATTGCAGAATGATATACACTGTATTAATTCACAAGGTTTAGTGTTTCTTGCATTGTATCATAGAATTTGAAGAACAGACGTTGTCTTGAAGTCAAGTGACTTTATTTATTTAAAGCAAATGACTCTATAGGCCAAGCTTCCAAGATGCACTTCTGGGACAAGGTCTGGTCTCCCCAGCCAAGAGTCAATATTCCTTCTTTAAAGTAAAATAAGGTTGTCAACAGTTATCATTTGGGGTACATATATGGAGGCCCAGCTATGAACACCTACATGAAGCACATGTTGGGAAGTCCTTGCCAGAGTGGAAGAAAGAACAGTACAATAACAGTATCCATTTTCCCAGGGATATCATGGCAAAATGGTCATGTGGTGCTTGAGATCTTGTTAATCATACCTGCTAGAAATGAGGCCCTTTGTCCTTGCTTGAGTGGGTTAGGATACATAGGAATAAGAGTGAGCAGGCTGGAACACTATTTCTGCTAGAAACTGCATTTTGTCTTCTTGTTCTTCATAGATATTATAGAAGGCAGTGGCTTACTGAAGCTAATAGTTACTTTTATCTCAAGCTTACCACTGTGCAGTGCCAATTCAAGTGCCAGTGAGGGACAGAGCTGGCAGAGGAAACATGGGAATTGAATTTCAACTGTTGTCCCACCCACCTTGGGAGGAACGGTTGCAGTTGATCTATCATGGGAACCCTGAATTTTATGATTGCTAATTGTCTTTCAGCACCACAAACTGAAGGCCACATGTGTAGCAGTAGCATATATCTGCCTAATGTTTAAAAACTATTGTAGAAGTCAAGCTATGGTGTAGTAACATAAATACACATACAAAAAATCCTGAATCTTGTAACTCATGATGGTACCTCTCTCTGGACCCATCTCTTGCCTGCCAGTGGAAATAATAGGCTGGCGGCGAGTCTCAACTCTGGGAGGAATGAATGGGTCAAAAGGGTGTCCAAAGGAAGGTTTGATAGTCATTATGTGGGTAGAGACACAGAAAAAGATTAATACATTGCAGTGTTCAGTATGTTGAGGTAATCTACTTTATTACCTCCAGGCTTGATAGTTGTTGCTGAAGCACCTACCAAGGGGAGAAAACGCTGAGAGAAGAAAGGAGCCACTTTTGAGATTTTAAGTATTTTCTTCTGATTTTTTGTTTAAAATTTCTGCTTTTCTGCCTACTTTGCGGCATTTTCCAGCTTGCTAAAGTTGATATCTGTATTAGAAACAGTATTTAGAACACATCTACGCCTGTTTACTGCATTTCCTGTGTTGCACTTAATTTAAAATTGTTTTTTTCTTAAAATTGCATTTCACCTGACTCTGGCCTAGCAGTCAAGTGTGGGGTCATTTATTGCACTGTTCTGACTAGTTTTCTACTTGTGTATATCTGCTACCTTTAAACTAAAACAAAAAAACAAAATCATCTTGCTTTTTTTCCCACTTTCTGAAATTTAAAAAAGTTCAATTACAGATTTGCTGTTCTGAACTGTTTGTACGTTTCTTGGAGGCCAGTGCTTGCTTGGGCTAAAGGGAAGTCTCTGTGTTTATCAGTGGCAGTGATTACCACTGAACAGCCTGCCTGCCCCTGTAGGAGTGGTTACTGCCTAGAAACTGCAGCTTTATTGGCCATTTTGGGTCAATTCCAAACTCCTTGGTCTCTCTCTCTCTCTTAAAACCCTGCTGTCTCATGGTTTTGGCATCTTTCCAGGCTTGATAGTTGTTGCTGAAGCACCTACCAAGGGGAGAAAATGCTGAGAGAAGAAAGGAGCCACTTTTGAGATTTTAAGTATGTTCTTCTGATTTTTTATTTAAATTTCTGCTTTGCCGCCTACTTTTCGGCATTTTCCGGCTTGCTAAAGTTGATATCTGTATTAGAAACAGTATTTAGAACACATCTAGAACCTGTTTACTGCATTTCCTGTGTTGCACTTAATTTAAAATAATTTTTTTCTTCAAATTGCATTTTACCTGATTTTGGCCTAGCACTCAAGTGTGGGGTCATTTATTGCTCTGTTCTGACAAGTTTGCTACTTGTGTATCTCTGCTACCTTTAAACTAAAACAAAAAAAAAAAAATCTTGCTTTATTCCCCACTTTCTGAAATTTAAAAAAAGTTCAGTTACAGATTTGCTGTTCTGAACTGTTTGTAAGTTTCTTGGAGGCCAGTGATTGCTTGGTCTAAAGGGAAGTCTCTGTGTTCATCAGTGGCAGTGATTAACACTGAACGGACTGCCTGCCCCTGTAGGAGTGGTTACTGCCTAGAAACTGTAGTTTTATTGTCCATTTTGGGTCAATTCCAAACTCCTTGGTCTCTCTCTCTTAAAACCCTGCTGTCTCATGGTTTTGGCGTCTTTCCAGGCTTGATAGTTGTTGCTGAAACACCTACTAAGGGGAGAAAACGCTGAGAGAAGAAAGGAGCCACTTTTGAGATTTTAAGTATGTTCTTCTGATTTTTTATTTAAATTTCTGCTTTACTGCCTACTTTTCGGCATTTTCCGGCTTGCTAAAGTTGATATCTGTATTAGAAACAGTATTTAGAACACATCTAGAACCTGTTTACTGCATTTCCTGTGTTGCACTTAATTTAAAATAATTTTTTTCTTCAAATTGCATTTTACCTGATTTTGGCCTAGCACTCAAGTGTGGGGTCATTTATTGCTCTGTTCTGACAAGTTTGCTACTTGTGTATCTCTGCTACCTTTAAACTAAAACAAACAAAAAAATCTTGCTTTATTCCCCACTTTCTGAAATTTAAAAAAAGTTCAGTTACAGATTTGCTGTTCTGAACTGTTTGTAAGTTTCTTGGAGGCCAGTGCTTGCTTGGGCTAAAGGGAAGTCTCTGTGTTCATCAGTGGCAGTGATTAACACTGAACAGCCTGCCTGCCCCTGTAGGAGTGGTTACTGCCTAGAAACTGTAGTTTTATTGTCCATTTTGGGTCAATTCTAAACTCCTTGATCTCTCTCTCTTAAAACCCTGTTGCCTCATGGTTTTGGCAAATTTCCAGGCATGATAGTTGTTGCTGAAGCACCTACCAAGGGGAGAAAATGCTGAGAGAAGAAAGGAGCCACTTTTGAGATTTTAAATATGTTCTTCTGATTTTTATTTAAATTTCTGCTTTGCCACCTACTTTTTGGCATTTTCTGGCTTGCTAAAGTAGATATCTGTATTAGAAACAATATTTAGAACACATCTAGAACCTGTTTACTGCATTTCCTATGTTGCATCTAATTTAAAATAATTTTTCTTAAAATTGCATTTTACCTGACTCTGGCCTAGCACTCAAGTCTGGGGTCATTTATTGCACTGTTCTGACAATATTGCTACTTGTGTATCTATGCTACCTTTAAACTAAAACAAAAAAAAAATCTTGCTTTATTCCCCACTTTCTGAAATTTAAAAAAAGTTCAGTTACAGATTTGCTGTTCTGAACTGTTTGTAAGTTTCTTGGAGGCCAGTGCTTGCTTGGGCTAAAGGGAAGTCTCTGTGTTCATCAGTGGCAGTGATTAACACTGAACAGCCTGCCTGCCCCTGTAGGAGTGGTTACTGCCTAGAAACTGTAGTTTTATTGTCCATTTTGGGTCAATTAAAAACTCCTTGATCTCTCTCTCTTAAAACCCTGCTGCCTTGTGGTTTTGGCATATTTCCAGGCTTGATAGTTGTTGCTGAAGCACCTACCAAGGGGAGAAAATGCTGAGAGTAGAAAGGAGCCACTTTTGAGATTTTAAATATTTTCTTCTGATTTTTTGTTTAAAATTTCTGCTTTGCCACCTACTTTTCGGCATTTTCCGGCTTGCTAAAGTTGATATCTGTATTAGAAACAGTATTTAGAACACATCTAGAGCCTGTTTACTGCATTTCCTGTGTTGCACTTAATTTAAAATCATTTTTTCTTAAAATTGCATTTTACCTGACTCTGGCCTAGCACTCAAGTGTGGGGTCATTTATTGCACTGTTCTGACTAGTTTGCTACTTGTGTATCTCTGCTACCTTTAAACTACAAAAAAAAAAAAAAATCTTGCTTTTTTCCCACTTTCTGAAATTTAAAAAAGTTCAGTTACAGATTTGCTGTTCTGAACTGTTTGTAAGTTTCTTGGAGGCCAGTGCTTGCTTGGGCTAAAGGGAAGTCTCTGTGTTCATCAGTGGCAGTGATTAACACTGAACAGCCTGCCTGCCCCTCTAGGAGTGGTTACTGCCTAGAAATGTTTTGGGCTAATTCCCAGCTCTTTCAAGTTCCCTGCCTTAAAACCCGCTTTTGCGTGATTTTGCGCAGAGCGCAGCATCGGGCAGCGCCACTTAAATGGGTTTAAACTATTCCCGGCTCCAAAAAGTCTGCTCTTCACTTTTTCCCTTAGAACTGTTCTACATCTCAAAGTAAGCACTCTATTTTCATTCTAAAGCCCTGCACTTGATCTTATAAGTAATCTTATAAGTAAACACTAACTAAAGCACTACACCCTCTTACACTCCTTATAAGTACTTGGCTCCTTATTGGTCCTTTCTCATCAGTCAAAAAACTGTTCCTTATACTGTTCTGGCATGTCCAATAGTCAGTTTTGGGTTTACTCTCCAGTCCAGCTGGTGAATCTGGGTATCTTGAGGCAATGTTACAACTGCCTTATGTACACAGACCACCCTCTCCTCCTCCCATCAAACTCAAATATATGTGAGAGATGCAACTATATAGCCAAACTGGAGGCTGAGCTCTCTCAACCAGCACTGGCACAGTCAGTCAGGAGGAGAAGGTAACCACACACACCACTATTCCAGTCTCACATAGACCTATCACATCAGCAAACCAAACACATAAACACACAAAAACATACTCGGAGGCTCTAAATATAAATCTGCCAAAGCAGCAGAGACCTCCAAAGCAGACATCCAAGCAACCACTACCCCACAACAATACCCACGTATCACATATTTCACAAAGTCAGTGTGCCACTCAGCCACAGCCCTTAAGGCTAAACAACACACCTAACACACTTGTAATAGAGGACTCTATTGTCAGACACACTGACGTCCCTCTCACCAGACTGAACAAGAAGAAGGTCACTATAAACTGCCTGTCGGGTGCCAGGATCTGCCACATAACACAAGCACTCAGGTCACTCCAAAGCAACTACAAATATGACACCGTCATTGTCCATGCTGGTGTGAATGACTTGAGACGTACCTCCCTGGACTACATGAAAAGAGACATAGAGGAGCTCTCTGATCATGTAGCCCAGACCGGTATGACCCTGACCTTGAGTAGCATCTTGCCCTCACCAAGAATGATGCCACAGTATAAAGACAAAATGATCAATTTTAACAATTGGCTAAAGTATTGGTGTCATTCTAAGGGGATTCAGTGTCAGTCAGCCTGGAATGACATGCTTGACAAGCCACGTTGCTTTGCTAGGGATGGCTTGCACCTGTCACCCCTGGGCTTTCGAATACTGGCTAAGGCTCTTGCCACCCCCATAGTGCCTTTTTTATGCAAAGCTCAAAAGACAAACCCACCTACATAGACAACACAAGAAAAAAAAAACTAAGGGTAATGCAGCTCAACGCCAGAAGTCTAAACCTCAAGATGCATGCACTCGAGGCTCTCCTCAGTATGGAGAATATCGATATCTGTGCAGTGACAGAGACCTGGTTCAAGGCCCCAGAGAGTACTCCAGCACTACCAGGTTATACCTCATACCATGCTTTTCGACCCCAAAACACGGACCGAACCACAAAAGGAGGGGGAGTATCCATATTCATCAAAAATACCCATACCTCCAGGTTAGTGGCATTACACGAAGCATCGGAAACCATCCATGTACAGTTAACAGTGGGAAAAACTGCCTTTCAGTTTGTAGCCTGCTACAGACCACCCTCCCAAACTCAGGGAACCCCACTCTGCCTTCCTGAGAACACTGGAGAATATAAAGGTCTCTCCAAACACAATAATATTGGGTGACTTCAACTACCCAAACATCGACTGGAAAACTACTCAAGTCCCAATACCCTTGCCCAATGGTTCCTAGAATTTATAAACTCAGATGCTATGGAACAACTGGTCACCACTCCCACAACAGGGAATAACATATTGGACCTGGTCATCACCAACATGGGGACTCTATGTTCCACACCAGAGGTATGTCCCTCCTTGGTAAGATCAGACCATAAATTAATCTCACTGGACATTCATATCCCATTCCCCACCCCCAGCCAAGGAAATCACGGTGAAAAATTTCTCAAAAGCAAATTCCACACTTCTCAAAACAGAGGTGGAATCCTTCAAAACCACCAGGCCAGGGGAAAATACTGCCCAAACAGCAGAATCCTTTACATATGCATTCTATGGACACCTACAGGAATGCATGGATTGTGCTATCCCAAATAAAACCAAGACTCACTCCTCCAAAGGCAGGAGACCAGTCTGGTGGACCCCAGCCATAAATAAGCTATACAACAGAAGGAGGAAGCTACAACATAATAGAGCAAAATCCCAAAAAGGGAAGGCATCTCTGATCAGTACTAGCAAGAAACTACAATCCCTCATAAAATTATCTAAGGCCAGCTTCGAAAGTAAAATTGCACAAGACACAAAAGATAATCATAAGGCCTTCTTTAGTTATGTCAGGAATCTGGGGTCAACTCCCAGATATGCTCTGAGTTAGTAAAATGACAAAAAATACACTGATCCCACAGACATTGCCAACATCCTGGCAGACAGGTTCAGTGCAAACTTTCCCCCTTCCCCCCAAAAGACTAAATGTCTATCCCAACAGAATGTAGCCTCCCTGACATCACAAATGCACAGGTGAGAGCTGCCCTCTCCAAAGCAAAAAACACAGCATCAATGGGACCAGACAGTGTCCCGGGCTGCGTCTTACACAAGCTCCAAGAAGAACTAAACCCTCACATAAAGTCACTGTTCAATCTCAGCCTTGCTACAGGATATGTACCCAAGGAATGGCATACAGTAACAGTGGTCCTGCTCCACAAAGATGGTGCCACAATGGAACCAGGAAACTATCGCCCTATAATCCTGACTAGTATGGTCTGCAAAGCTATGGAGCGTATCATCATGGAACTCATAAACAAGGACATTGGTAACCTTCAGACACTGGATCCCACCCATTTCGGCTTTGTTAAGGGCAGATCTTGCCTCTTGAACCTGGTTGACTTCTTTGAAACAGTTACCAAGGCCATAGATGAAGGGAAGGTAGTCCACACAGCCTACCTGGACCTCGCAAAAGCCTTTGGCACAATACCCCACTCAGGCATCAGAAATAAGCTCACCAGCTTAAATATCAACCCCTATGTCACAAGAAGGGTTGCAAACTGGCTCAGGGATAGAACCCACATGGTCAGTATTGCAGGTGCCATGTCAGACTCCAAACCAGTTACAAGTGGCATCCCACAAGGCTCAGTCCTGGGACCTCTCTTGTTCAGTATATACTTCTCTGAGGTACAGGCTAATACGGGAGGACAATGGCTGACCAAGTTCACAGATGACTGCAAGCTGGGCGCCATAATCGACTCTCCAGCTGACACAAGCATCCTCCAAAAGGGTCTCATAGAGACGGATAACTGGTGCCAGAGCAATGGCCTTAAGCTAAATGCCAAAAAGTGCATAGTCATCCCCTTCGGGAAAAACAAAGTGCCCACAAATTACCACATAGGTGGTAATCCATTAAGTACAGAAGAAGTAATTAGGGATTTGGGGACCCAAGTAGATAGAAACCTCTCTTTTGACAATCACGTGGCCAGAGTGGTTAGAAAGACCTTCTATATAGCCCACCTTATCACGAAAGGGTTCACTTCTAGAACAAGAGAGGTAATTGTGCCCCTCCACTCATCACTCATCAGGCCCATAATTGAATACAATGCCCCATTTGAGATGTACCTTACCCAACACCTGCAGCAACTGGAGAGGCCCCAAAAGTACCTCACCAAGAGGATCAAGGGACTCAAACAAATGCCCTATGCAGTTCGGCTAAAGAAACTTCAGCTGTACTCAGTTGCTTACCGCCTACTCAGAGGTGATCTATGCCTGACGTATAAAGCCATGTCCAACCCAGAATTAATGGACATACTCCACCTCAGGAAATCCAAATCCCTTAGAGCTACATGCTCCAGGGACTTAAACCTCAGCATAGAAATAAATAGGACATGTTAGAGGGACAGATTCATATCCCAGAGGCTGCCCTCACTCTGGAACAGAATCCCAGTCCATGTTAGGCAGAGCCCCTCACTGACCCTCTTCAAGAGAAATCTTGACGAGTGGATGGGAGATCGTAAGTTCACCCCTGGGATCTCTTGTGTCCCTGCTAGACAGGGGCACAGTAAACTAACCTTAAAAAGGTTATCTTCTGTGACCTTCTGTGACCTGAATATCTTGAATTTGTGGTTATGGCCTTATTCTACGTGATATCAGGGATTGTGTGTTTAGGGTGTGCAGTGCCATGTGGGGATCTAGGTGTTTTGTCAAGTAAGTGAGTGTTTTGTAAGGGATTTGAGTGGGGGTTAAGAGTATGTTTGAGTGTGCTGATATGTTCAATGTGTGTGTGAGGGACTGGAGAATGTGCGTGTGTGAGTTTACTTTTGTTTCCTGTTTGTGCAATCTCTGAGTTAGTATATATAAGTAGGGGGGGTGCAGGGGGGCTTGCCCCCCTGCTTATGTGTGTATGAGTTGTGTATGTGTGTAGTTTTTGCTTGTTTATGTTGTGATGTGGGTGTTGTGGTGTATGTATGGTGTAGTGTATGCAGTTAGTTCGGTGTTTTGAATTTCGTGGTTTTGGGCTCGGGGTTTTGTAGTTTTGGTGTTTTGTGGATTCGGTTTCATACTTTCGAAATACTGAAATTCGATGTTTCAGTATTTTGAGATTATGAAGTGAATATATATATATATATATATATATATATATATATATATATATATATACACACACACACATGGATCTACTGAATGTAATCAAAACTTCAGTAAATGGACATCCTAAATGTCAATAAAAAAAGGTTGATAAAAAATCAAGAATCCAGTGTGCATGGCCTGAGAGATATCCTTGGAGAATACAAATTAAAAACAATGTTTTTTTTTTGCAGGGGTGCACAGACTTCCCTATCTCCTTCTGATTGCATACACCAACTACAAGATCACAATAACGCAGAAAAGGCATATTCCCCAACCCCAGTATTATGTTGATCTTGCAAAAAAGTCTGTCAGTTTTACTGTTGTTCAACTACAACAGGCAAGCTGTCAACTGAAACAGCAGGCAATTGATTTAAGAGTTACCATCTATCCATAAATATAGATATAGATGGAGATATAGATATATAGATATAACTATAGATTTAGATATAGATACAGATATGGATATATAGATATATTCTATTTACACTTTTAAACTTATAGCTTCACTGCTCATTCATTGCTCCAATGATTGCAGTTACAATCTTCAGAAATTTACTCCAACACAGAGTAAACAAACCAAGAAAAAACACATACTGCAGAGGCTCCAAACCACATTTCCAGCAGAAAAACAATTCCAAAAAAACACTCAGAAGCTGAAAGAAATGTTTGATTTTAGCGCTTTCGTTTTAATAAGCACAAACCGTCCTCAGATAAAACAGTGAACAATCCAAGCCAGTTAAAAAGGAAGCTCATATAACTTAGAGGCGTATATAACATCCTGAGTCACATGACCACCAAACCCTCTTTCATTCATAGGAATGTAAAGCTATACACCCCTATTGAAAGTCTTCACTTAATCTCTTAAATAACTTAATGTCCCATAGTTGGTCTTCATAAATTTGACAAGCACACCTTGATCATCATTGATAAACAGACAGTCATATTTTACTCCTTTTCAAATGTTTCAGAATTCCTAAAATGTTTCAGAATTCCCTGCATCTTTTAATCTGCTTATTGTCCATCTGCCATTTTTTAAGCCTCCATTTTAAGAAAGTCACTGCATCTGCCCTCCTCCTCATTACTTTTGTTGTGTTAACATAATTAAGAAAATGTGGGTACATTTGTATACGAGTGTCTCTCATACCCATGCATACACACATGCATGCTGCATTCTGTACATATCACATCTCCTCTATTGGGCATTACTTGGTGGCGTTTGCTTAGAGGTGCATCTGTTAAACGGTGTCATGCAGTACAGAAGAAAAGATTCTCACGTGATCTTTTTCCACTCTTGCCATGCTTATTCATCCACAGACCATTCTGTTATAGCAAGAAAAAAAACTAAAAAATATAAGTTAAACTATAATTGTCTTTACTAGAATATTTTGGACGCATGCAAAACCGGTATTTACTTAAGTGGATACACTGACAAAGAGCAAGATAAGCAGCTAGTAATGTATACAAACAATTTTTAAAACTGTTGCCTTCTAAGATATATTTTAATGTGTTAATAGTGATTTATTAGCTCCCTATAGAAATGTGATCACTTGAAACCTCAAGTCCCTACAATCAACATGAAGAAAAAAATGCAAGAAAAGAGTGAACATTGAATATTGCTCCTCTCCTTTAAACTTCTTTTTTTGCAGCAGTGCAAGTACTCCTGCACCTCCAGTGTGGTTTTAATTCTTTATTGGTATTATATGACCTGTGATGTTTTGTCTCTTTCAAGACTATTGCATTTTCATGATGAAATGGCTTGGTTTGTGTCTGAAAAAGGGAATTTGGACCAAGTACATTTACCTGATTAACAAATAAAATAAAATAAAATAAATGTATCATGCTTATAGTGTACTTTGGACCAAGTGCACTTATCTGATTAATAAATAGAATAAAATAAAATAAAACAAAATACAAGAAAATAAATGCACCCTGCTTACAGTTTACATTTTATTTCTGTTTGCAGCAGGAAAATGTAGGTGGAACTGGAATTTGAGTTGACAATTATTTAAACTGCTTAGACTTTCTCACATTAACACTTATTTCTTAAACAGGGGTAAAGGTTGACTTAAAACGTTTTAAAATGCATGACTTTAATGGGCCCAAATTCCATTATGTTTATGGAAACCAGCACATTTCTCTAATAACAGTGCAAAAGTTGCAGATAAGCCTATAGTATGCAAATATGCCTCAGAGAACTTAGAATATGTCAATATGTCAATGCAAAACAGAATTGACCAGCAAGACCAGCATGCACTCTAGCAGTCACAGCCACTCCGTATTTCATGAAAAGTGTCTTATAAAGCTTGAGGTGCATTAACAAAGATATGAAAATTATACAAGTCCAATGCAAGCTCCATAACTTTTGAAAGTAACACATATCTTCAGCAATCCCTCCAGTAAGCCCACACACAACTAAAGATGTTTAAGTTATGTACTAATACAATACAGTTGCTGGAAATTATGGATTCTGACAGAATCTGTAAACTTTCTAATAAAAAAAATAATAAAGGTGAAGGGCAATCATGGCCACTCCATCATAGTTAATAGTAGCTAACAATGAGTGTGGGACATGTGTGGGGAACACAAGTAACACATACACCCAAGGAAATAGGGAGATAGAAAAGCAGATATGGGGTATGGGTAAAGAAGACGGACGCACAAGAGATATGTTGGAATAGGAAAATATGAGGAACCATCAGAGGGACATGGGAAATTTGTTTGGTGGAAATAGGCTCGATTTTTTTTTGAGAATGGAAGGAAAGAAACAGATGGGATAAGAGGAGGGGAAGGGCAAATGGGATAAGAGAGGGGTAGGGCAAAACAGCAGGTTTACACATATAACATGCCATAACACATGCCATAAGACATGACATACAAAGGTCAGAAATAAACAGTAAGGAAAGGTAAGGTACCCAGATGACACACTCTATAACATGGGCAACAGAAAGTTGACAAACAGGGTGGAGATGCATACCAGCCAGGGTGAAATGCAGAAATACATATGTACCGATGCACTATAATGATATGACATGTTTCAAACTGTGCAGCAGTCATACTTGGATGTGTATGACTGATGGCAGTTGTGTAGTGTACACATTGGATATTGAATCCAATACCTACGTAGACTGTTAGCAGTACAAGTGTAAGTCAAGCAACAGCACATATGAGCAAATAAAGCCTGTGAAGTGCTGAAGAATACCAGAAGAGGACAGAATAGAGCCTACAACCATGCATGTGATAGGAAAACAACCAAGCACAGTGCTAAAGAGCAGTAGTATACCAAAGCAACAAACTGGATGCTCTTTACACAAGTAGCTGCACACAACCCAAACATATGCATGTCACAGACATATGCTATATCATAGGCAACACACGTGAAGATGTATATGTATGACCTTTATTGGCCTAACAAGAAACTATGGTAAAGCAATGTCAATACACATTCACACACAAATAACATGGAATAATATACATTCTGAAATCTACAATTATTGCTATATAACTACTATCAGGGTGTGCGTATAATTTACATCAAATTACTGTGGGTAACATGTAACACACAAGTATAGCAATGATGTAATGCAAGCAATAGCCAGCAACTTGTGTGCATAAGTTGTGCAGCTGTATAATGGCCAAATGGTTGGAACAAGTTGACCTACTAACAAAATAACTATATAAAAAATGGATGATAATTCAAAGGAAGGTTAACATATACCATGCATATGTGCACGATATATGCCATACATACAGAAAGGGAAGGGAGGTGTACAACGTGGGCCCACATCATGGAAGACATGTCAGCAAACCTAAGTAGACAAACCATAAAGCAGGGGCAACACTATCTAAGGGAGCACATTAAAAATGCATGTGTACACCACATATAGTGGTGCTGAAGTCAATCCAAGCTACTGTGAAGCGAATGGACAATGTATGCCACATGGGCAGACTGCATTGCTGATGGTAAGAAAGACGACCATGTAGAAATCACACACACACACACACACACACACACACACAGTATTGTGCAATCATCTAACAGCAAAAAGTATGGGTAAACAAGATAATAATTGGTATCACATACATATATATGATGTAATGTCAATTTACAACAACATGTGGAGTAAGCACTGTAGTCATATAGATATATCACTGACTATGGATATTACTGAGTAAAGGATGGTCCAGTGAACAAGAGTACTGCACATGAACATGGATTCAATGACAGTTCACAGTCCCAAGGTACAAAGTGGTTTCTCTATTGATTGGATTAGGTGCAGAGACGTGTACTTAAATAAGTGCATATGTACAACATTTTCCAAAATATCGGCATGTATGTGACTAAGTATTGCATGTGTAAAGGTAACACAGACCAAGGCAAGCATACTTTAATGTTGCTATATAAATCAGAAGTAAAAGTAAAATTAAGGCACCAAAGTTACACACTGGAAATCAGTCACAGTACTTTATTGCAGGAAACAAACAGTAAGCGCTTTCACAACTTGATGTTGCTTCATCAGACCACATGCAGTCTGTTATGTAGAACTGCCCATATATAGCAGGCACAGTTATATGATACAACATGGCACTATCATTGCCAATACATGCCACACACAAAGCCAATATGTCAGTGTGACAGCAGGACAAATATTATACAAAACACAAAAGCAAGGACTTCTCCTGTTGTTGAATAGACATGTCATGGTAACCCAGAAATCATAACCATCTCATTGTGTTGTACAGTATGGGCAAAATGTTGTTTGTGAGTTGTTGTCAATCCAATACATATAGAGTCAACATTGTGCAGCAGTAGCATCATGTTAAATGCATAACTGTGACATACATGGCCACAGTGGATTGGCCATAGCAACAATATACTGCACAGCATGCATAGGAATACACATATAAATACACATGCAATGAGTACTAAATCTACTCACATGAGGCAATGTATGCATCAAGTGCAGAAACTCATGGACATTAGCATGATGACTGTATATCTAATGTGGTAATGTGTGCCATACAACAGAAGCAATATAATGCAAAATGTCACATAACATCCACAGTGTACAGTTTGCAATGTATTACTCAAGCATGGCATCAATATGCTATGCATGCACAAGTGTGTCTGTACAGCCCAATGGCTTATATGACAACCACCATGGTGGCAGCAGTACACAAGTGGTTCACACAGACAATAATTATGATCTTGAGGCATGCCTTGATGGTGATGAACATTGCAAATGATCTCCTGGGCTATTTTCCTGAATGAGCACCACATAGCCTGTGCCACATCCTGAAAGAAATTCCCCATGAGGTCCCTCATCTCTGTCCAATACACATCAGTCATCACTTCTTGGCTCTGGTCCCAGAAATCATCTGCTGGTTTTGGTGGTGGGCAACATCTCCTCCATGATGCATCAGGTATGAGGGCATGTGCAGGTCCAGGTCCTTCATTGTCATTGTCTTCATCATCCTCATCATCATCTCCATCATGGTCAACATTTTCATCTTGAGGATTAGAGCAGTGGTCTGGTATGTGCTGGTCAATGATATCTGATGGGTGAGCATCCACAGGTCCCATGCTCTGTTAATTGAGTCATATAACAAGAAATTATGTACAGAATATGCATACCTGCAAGTATAAAAGCACATGACAAACTCAGTGTGCCACAATGCACAGGCAGAAAAAATTCAGTACGACACATTACAGTAAGGTATGCCCATAGAAAAGTCTGCCAGAATATTTGATGTAGGTCATGAATCCAAACCATAAAAATGAAAACCACATGTCTATCAGGTTAGAAATTCCTGTGCAAAACATTGCAGTAATGAAACACAACCAATGTGCACATAAAAAATGTAACAGATATTAACTACTATGCTGTCAACATGACCTCTGCAATATGAGAAGAAAGGTATATCACCATACATCACAGGTGTCATTAAAATCACATTTGTAGATAATGTGGCTTAAACAGATTAATTACATGGAGTATAATAAAACAGGTATGGCTAGGGGATGCATATTCAACCCCACAACACATTTCTATGTCTTATTATCTATAGTTATGAATTCTTTCAACATAGGCCCATGTCAAGCCCACTAAATGCATCACAGAATGTCATCAGGTTACACCATGCCATGACATAGCTTGCATAACACAGCTCATCTGTGGAAATCCTGACATTATCTGAACAATTGTTTACTAGACATCATCATGCATGACAAACGTGCACAGGCAGCACTCATGTATCATAACATATGTAAACAAGCATGATAGCCATGATACTGTGGTATGCATAACACAGCTCTTCTGTGCAAATCCTGCCATTTGCTGAACAATTGTTTACCAGACATCATTATTTATAAAAAACATGTGCACAGTCTACACACATAGATATCATGACCTATAAAGAAAGCATCCACACTGACGTGTCTAAAATGCAAAATAGCTGTTATACTACCACAAAACTGCCAACATAACAATTATCATAAATACAGCTTACTACATTAGCAAGGAAACTGAAAAAAAATATCACTATTTCCATGTTTGCTCTATTGTATGTGCACCTTGCACATTTATGTTAGTGTGTGAATATGTGAATCACACAAAACTGTAACCCAGGTGTCTTTGCAAATAATGAGTCATGTGAACAGCCACCAATTGACATCTCTATATAATGAAGATACTGTGAAATGACAATTCAGTGGGAAATATAAAAGCTGTATGCAGATGAGATGAGCAATACAACATGGTCATTGGCTGACAAAATGATAACCTGAAATCTTTGAAATGCAACACAAAACCTTAGAAATAGTAGAACTGTAAACACAATGACAGCATGCGAAATATAAAACCATAGTTTATGTTTTAGAAACAGTGGTGTCTGGATAATATTTTTAGCAATCACTACATATGCCACTGCAAACTACAAATGGTGTAATGTTAACCATTGATTATGTAACAGGCTGAAATAAATGAAGAACAGGGATAGCTAAGTGCAAATCTGTCCCTATAGACAGGATACAAGTGCATTGTAACCAAAGCCTCAATAAGCATGTAGGAAAAAACACTATTGATGTTAAAATGAAGTGAACGATAGATATAACTAACCAACAGCAGGCCAAACACTGAGACAGCAAACACCCATTCAGAATGTGAATAGACAAGCACAACAACAGTCAATAAACACACCATCTAAACATTCAAGCATATCAACTTGTACATAGAGTATTACAACAAGCACTGTAACAGTTATACATAACTGACTGTCATTTAGGTAGAAACTTAAAACTCACAACATTGTCTTCAACAAACATGTCCTGCTCCTAACTCATATGTAGACATTCTTTGTGAAATATATACTGGTAATCAAGGAATTATATGACTATTACAGTTACCTTACAGATGCATGCTGGGTAGTCTTGTAATAGTAGTATGATGCATGGAAATGCAAAACAAGCCAGTCCACAAGCAATGATCAGATCTGTTCTAAGTAAATACATGAAAATGTAGTCAACATACCTCTGGCCCTGATCTACTCTTCTAGCCGTTCCATCTGCTCAATGCACAAGACCTTGTTCCTTGCACTTTCTTTATCACTTGCAAAAAGTAAAAGGCATATATGAATGACAAATACTATGTAAGTACAAAATAAGCAGCTCAAGTTCTTTACCTTTTCCATTGAATAACATTGCAAAACCGGCTTACTTATTTTTTGATGTGCCACTCACAATACAACACTTTGGAACCCTAATGAACAGACTGGTGGACCTGAAATTCAAATCCACAATGCTCAGCTATGTTCGCACTAAACACCAATACCTACCTGCCTAGTTAATCCATCTTGATTATAACTGCATGCAGTTAATGAAGTCAAATAAATCAGAGGTATGACTGTGCATGGACAGAGCAACTGAGATCTTCCTTTTTCCATTGGGTCCTTTCCAAAGCACTGATATACTGCATAAACATGGGAACATAAGTCCCATATGCATGTGCAGTACATTAATAAAAGCAGCAGGATATCTAAAGAAAGTGGACAAATATCATGTAGCTGTTATATAAGACAAGTAAGTAATTTTTGTTCTTAAATAATGTCTTTGTATAATAGCAATAACCAAGTCCTGGGTTTGGTATATTGATGATTTACCCATGGTTGGCTTTGTTTAATCACTTGTGCTTCACCACACCAACCACGGCTAAATCTTCAATATACCATACCCAGTTGTTGGCTATTGCTATAATAAATGTTATAGTCTTAAGCATGTGCAAAATACATGTTAGCATCAACAAGTAGGTATCTATACAAGCATTTTCAAAACATTTGCAGAGGCACACAGAACAAGATTTAATGAATGATATTCTCTGTGTAGATTTGATCTTGCAGTTAGCTACAATATAAGCACATTGGCTCCTCGCTTAATAGGCTGAGCTAATGCATAGCACAGCACTTTTGTTCTTAATAAACTAGCATTGTATGTGTGTGCCTATAGTCCTACAGGTAATGGTGGAATATGCAACCATCTGACCCCTAAATGCTATAGGCCCCCATGCTCCAGACAGCTGCCAGTTAGTATCAACCTTTACAATGTACAACATATGTTAGATACTCAGACCTGTAATGGTCTTACATTAATGTGTTTAACAAACAAGTATTTGACAATGATGTGCATTTTGTAAACCAGAGGTGAATAAGGTATATGTCTGTAAGAGTCAGTATTCACACACAGGAGAAGTAGACTGTGTGTTAGCCTTGAAGTATTACAGATAATGGAAAAATGCGTAATCAGCAGCAGCCTAGGTGCTATAGGCATCAGTGATACATGGCAATACAGGATGTGTATAATGATGCACTTTATAAGTTGGAAAAGAAGTGTAATCCTCAATAGTATGTAGATGATAAACAATATTAAACTAATAACCATCATTGAAATTGAACTCATAATTACAGAGAAAATAATCACCTTGTTTTCTTGATTATCTAGATGAGTTAATTATCAGAACAGCTACATACTGAGTTGAAAAGGTATATATCCGAGGTATGGGTCACAGCTATATCTCTGATACCTTAGGACTGTACAAGTACACAGGATTATAACACTTACTGTAGGCATCCACTGGCTGTCTCTGCACCTTGCTGACCCTTTGACAAAGATCCTCAGTATCCATCTGATACAGGTCATCATAGTGGCAGCAAAATTGAACTCTAGTCCAGTAGATTCCTGAGCAACTTCAATGTTTTTTTGCAGTCCAGTTCTAAATGCTGATCCTTGCTCTAACTCTGATATGATGCTCCTCTCCAGCATAGATGGCCAGCATCTGGGTGGTCTTCAACTTGGTCCAATTAGACACCTGGACTCGTCAAAAATCCTCAAAGTAACCATGTCAGTGAGAAGGTATAGACTTCAAATTTCCAAAAATTGCTCACTGACATCCCACTCAGTTTACAAGTAGTAATGATCTGGTCTGTAAATGTCTCAAAGATCACAATTTAAAAATGCCACTGATGGAAAGGTACCAGATCATTGGAAGGTAACAAGCATGTGCTGCATATGGTCCCATTTAGTGATACCTATTGGGTATTTGCATGGAACCCCTTCCCATTACCATGAAATATTGGTTAATGCACCAAATTTTGGGAACTTATGTGGATATGCAAAAATGGGATTCCAAAACCTTGAATGTTAATGAACCTCATGAATTATGTATGGTGCAAATGGGACTTAAAAGCTGTGTGCACAAAGCTGGTCTTACTTTCTGCTACATGTAACTTATAGGCAGCTGCAAAGGTAATGCACCTGCTAGCATTGCTGTGGTGGGATATATTTCTCTCCTTATAGACCTATCTCATTATTACTCCTTAGAAATGCATGAGTACATACTAAAATTGATGCTTTTAGGGAAAATTGTGTGCAATTCAAAAAAATGCATGTGACTTACTAGAAGGGTGTACGATTGACCTGTATGCATACAGATAGGTACATCTGCATCATTAACAAACAGTGATTCCACATATGCACTTGTATAGAAAAATATAAAGAGCACCAGTGAACAGTACATAAGAATGCACTAACAAAACATCCATATATATTGCTGGTGAGCATACAGTCTGTTGTATACCTATGGAAAACTATTGAGTCAGACTGTATCCATAAGCTGCTATGTAATATGTAGTTGTAGTAGTTATGTAATGGATGCTTATTAAGGCATGTACAGTAAACATTGCCTCAATAAAACTATATCTGTCTGTATGTTTCTTTACCATGTACTGCCTGTGGTATGCTTACGGATAGGGAGGGTTTTTGAAAGTTTCCATATGTTGTTTAATTGCTACTACATAGGTTCATAGGGTTATAGGTGTTTACTAGGCTAATGTCCACAAGGGCCTTTTTAAGTCTAGCCATGTATCCCAAATCTCTGACAAGTTCTGATACCCTTGATAAGTGTAAGCATGGGCTTGGGATATGAACCATTTACAGGTTACGTGTTTACATTAGAGCATAGGTGCCAAACCAGGGATGAATTTCCAATTTCCCATCCAGTTGTCCAAGCTGCACTTGATTTGGGTTAGAGAGGAACTCTGCTTCATAGGGATGGGGAGCCTGTTCCATAGACAGGGTAGTCTCTGGGATACATACCTATCTCTCCAGCAGATCCTATTTATATCACAGGCAAGGTTTAAGTCTTTAGAACAGATAATTATGCTACTTTTTGTTTTGTGGATATGCAGGAGGTCCATCAGAGTGGGGTCTGACAATGCCCTGTATGCCAGGCATAAATCTTCCTTCAAAAGACTTTAGGAGACAGAACACAGGGATAGAGCCTTGAGGCAGTCTGCATAGGACATATTCCTTATGTCCTGTATTTTTTTAGTGAGGAACCTCTGTGGACATTCTAGTTGTTGGATATGGCTGATTAGGTATATAACAAAGGGGCATTGTACTCAATGATAGGTCTGATGAATGCCGAATACAGTGGAACAATGACTTCCTTGGACTCAGATCCCATACCCTTGTTTATAAGTTGCGCAGCATAGAATGATTTCCTCACCACTGTAGACATGAGATGATCAGAGGCTAGATTGCTATATATGTGTGTCCCTAAGTCCCTGACTACTGGGTTAACTCTAAGGGGTATGTTGTCAATATGATAGTTACCAGGGATGGATGACTTCCCAAAGGATACTATTATGCATTTTGGCATTTAGTTTTAGGCTAGACTCCGACATCAGTTGTTTGTCTTTGTCAGCCCCTCTTGTAGAACATTTGTGTATGTGTGAAATTCAATGACAGCTCCTAATTTGCAATCATCTGCAAATTTAGTCAGCCAGAGACCACTGACATTAGCCTTGACTTCTGAGAAGTAAATTCCAAATTTCCAAAAAGGAGCGGCCCAAGGACTGATCCCTGAGGGACTCTACTTGTGACTGGTCTCTTTGTAGAGGTGAACCCCCCAGTTCTAACGTCCTGGATTCTGTCTGTGAGTCAGTTGGCTATCTACCAGGTGGCATATGGGTTTGTAACTAACCTGTTGAGTTGGTCAACAATGCCTGAGTGGGGTATTGTGTCAATTGCTTTGGCCAGGTCAAGGTAGGCAGTGTGAACCATTTTGCCCTCAGCCTTTGCTTTAGTGACATTCTCAAAGAAGTCCACCAGGTTGAGTAGGCATGATCTGCCCTTGACAAAACCAAACCAGGTTGTGTCCAGTGTCTGGAGGTTTACTATATCTCTATTGATCATCTCCATGATAATTCTTTCCATGGCTTTACATATACGACTAGTGAAACTTATGGGTCTGTAGTTTCCAGGGTCTGCAGATGTCCAGCCTTTGTGCAGAGGGATGACTGTTGTCTTTCTCCATTCATGAGGCACGAAGCCTGTTTGGAGGCTTCAGTTAAATAGTAATTCTAGAGGTCCTCATAGGTTCATGTTATTTAGAAGGCATCCTGGGATATTGTCTGGGCCCATTGGTGCAGTGTTCTTGGTTTTAGAGAAAGCATTAAGGACCTGTTCCCTAGTGATAGTAGGGGGAGTTATATTTGATGATATTTCCTGAGGGAAGGTTGAAGGGGAGAGAGTAGTAAAGTTGGAGCTGAATTTATCAGCCAGGAGGTTTGCTATATCTTCTGGATCAGTATAGGTGGCTCCATTTACAATGAGCTCTGCACACAATTGTTTATTGCCTTTGAGACTGCGGGTATAGTTAAATACTGCTTTGTGGTTTTCCTTGGCCTGGGAGGCCAAACTTACCTCAAATAGATACTTTCTGTTAAGAATAATATAGTAGTTGTTATTACTGATTTTCATTTCATACAGATGAAATGGGGTTAGCATTCACTGCTCTTTATTGACTGTGTTGATATAATCTGTTCACGTCTAATGAATCATGTTACTATGAGTGATTTTTTCCACAGGCTGTCTGTTCAGGCTTGTGTTGCATAACATCTATTGACAAAACAAGATGTGCTTCACAGCCATCCAATATTACTGCTTTACATATACATTATGAGCAGTATGTTGATGTAAAGTGCAAGCAGAATGTAAGGATCATGTGGCACAATGGTGTTGTAGTTGGACATCCACCATAATGGGCTGAAATCCCACATATAGCTTCTGCAGATATCACATGTTATGATGTTATTCCATGCCTTAGGTATTCAGACATTGTTTTCATAGCACATATGTTGTTTTATATGTCACACTATTAAATGGGAGAGGGACTATTTCATATAGTTTTGCAGTGGATAGGAATGCAGCGAGAGTGAACTGACATATGCTGTCAATATAATCATCTCCATATGTGGGACCCCACATTAATCTAACCATGTGCATATGACTGCATTCCAGATGGCAAATGGACGTAGAGGTAACAATTTTTGCTGCAGGAAAATGAAATAATAATGGATGCTCTATGCTGGAGACTCCTTGGATGGACAGAAAATACAGTTTTGAGAAATGAAGTGCGGACTGTCCTTACCAACCTGATTAATGCCCTGAGAGATCACAATGGATGCTGGGAAGAATGTTACTGATGGTACTCTGAGATAATCCTCTGTGCAGCAAACAGGGTACACCAGTACTAAAGTTTGAGGTTTGCCTCTGCTGGTGGCCCACCACTGACTCCACCAGATGAGCTCACACAGTTTCTTGCATCCCTGCATATGGCAAGTGGGGAGCACCACATACCTGGGGTGGGATAGAAGCAGATGTGTTAGGTTGCACATGTGTGTTACTTTGCATAAAATTGTTGCATACAGAGTACCTCAGTACAAATTGTTGTTACATGCATATTCATGTTTTGTTATTTGTGTTTTGCAGCAACAGAACTGCATTGTGCACATGGGGGCACACATGCTGATGATGATCAATGTAAGTGTAATGACATGTTGCCATAGAACTTTAGTACATGCATAACAACACAGCCAACATATTTAAAGTAGTTTGAATTCATTTGCAGAGGGCCATCCACTTCTGCATAGCAGTAAGACATGACAGGTGAGTGTCTCCATATACTGATTACCTGTTATTGCACTGTCTCTTGTCATGTCAGTGGTGTATACTGCCATATTGATATTTCCCTGACATTGCAATCTACAGATACATTTTCCTGAGACAAGAGCCATGCAGGTGCACCTAAGGGCAGACCAGGTATTGTTTCCCAATATGTTCATAGACTGCAGCACTATGTAGCATAACTGTGTTATATGAAATTTGTGTTGCTGTTTTTCCATACACAGGGACATCTGGTCCGCAGGTGCACCATACATGACTTGAGTATCACCATATCCTGTTATTGTGTTGTGTATGTCATTATGCGCCTATGCCTACTTTCATGACTGTGTTTGCTTTGCCTGCCTTTTCCCACTGCAGGATCTGCATTACAACAGACAAACTCACTACATAGGGAGGGTGTAACTTTTATGCTCTTTCATCTTCCTATGTGTCATTGTTGTTACTTCTGTTGTTGTCCTCCATTAATACCGTGTCATTCTACAACTGCATAGGACAGATGTCATTGGCACCTCAGTCGTGACCAACTGGTGTGTGTATATATATTGCCTACTGTGTGTTATGCCTCTGTTGGAATGGTACACACTGGCAATTATGTGCTTACTGACACTGCATTTATGCCTTTTTTCTCCCTACAGTAGTTGGATTTCAGCTCTCAACTTTGGGGCCAGATTCCCTCTAAAACATATCAGGTGTAAATTATTGTTTTTATTCCTCACATATGTCACATATGCTGCATATGTAACATAATTGTTAACTCTTTGTTATATAGGTTCTCTGGGCCACACTCAGACATGACCTCCTGGTAAGTCCTCAGCATCTGTAACATTGTGGGTATATAGTGTGGCATATGTCAATAATGATATCCAGCATGATATATAAGCATGTTTACCTGACCTGTGTTATCTGTCTCTTCTTTTAGCACATTTAGCACCATCATCCTCCATTAGCCTGTCCACTGATCCCTAGGTGTGATCCGATGTGGCTCACTATGCTAGTGTGGCTCCTGACACACAGGACACAGATTTGGTGATGCAACCTGGCCCAGATGGTGACAGTCATGTGGATGAGTCTGTAGCCCCAGATGTGGAGGAAAACATGTCCAGCCATTCTGACAATGTGGGGATATTAGATGATCAGATGGTGGACAGGATGAGGCCTGTAGATCACAGTCCATATTGAGTCTGCTGGTCTTGTTGCCACTTCATTACAACACAGAGATATTGTCTGGCCCAGTAGACATAGGCAAGTAGCTGTGTGCATGGGCATGTGTCAAGGGGAATCTGCCTACTCCTACAGGCAAATGAACATTCCTGGTGATGTCATGGATGTGGAATTCATGCACTTGCTTGTGCCTTGGATCATGTTGCACACCTGCTGTGTGTGCTGCAAGAATGACAGGATCACAGACATGGTAAGGTCATGGCAGCAATGGGTGCTCCGAATGAAAGCATGGTATCTGTGGCACAGTCTGTTGAATCCCTGGTTATGGCAGTACTACAGTAGTGCTGTAGTATGAGCAGGGCTTTGCATGCATTGACTGTGCTTAACTGAGTGCCACATGGGAAATGCATGTGCCCTCTTAGCAGACCAACCTTGCCCATTTGGCATCAATGTCTGTGCTGCAACATGCACACACATCTACTGCTGGCCAATCTGGTGTGGACACAGCAGTCAGAACCAGGCAGTCAATTCACACCCTTGCTCCCTCCCACAGTGTGTCTCCACATGCTGGCATCACCAGTTTCCTCTGTGGAGCAATATAAGCCAAGAGTTTCCATACATGAAAGGAGCAGCCAGGGCCGCATTATGAGCTGTCAGTGTGGGTGCCCTAGACTGCATTAGAGTAACACTGACAGTTGATCCACTATGTCCTGTAGTGACAGTCTCACCCTGTGGCAATGATGATTGCTGTGCATTCCACTGACATTGTCATCTGTCTGTGATTGTTGTGAAGTCTCATGCAAAGCGAGTCTGTCACATTACTTACAATAGGTGATTCCATTCAGTGCATGATACTTTAGCCATACTTTCCATTGCTATATGTTAGTTGTGATATTGACAACAGGTCTGCAGTATGTCCTGACTTGCTTTCCTGTTTGCATCATTTGATAGTGGAAAGATAGGAATGGGGTTCACAGACGTTCATAGGTGTTTACTAGGCTAACAACCACATTGACGTTTTTAAACCTAGCCATGCATCCATTCCCAAATCTCTGACAAGTTCTGATACCATTGATAAGTGTAAGCAGTGGCTTGGGAGATGAAACATCAGGTATGTTCCTTGCTGTCTGCCATATACACACACACACACACACACACACACACACACACACACACACACATGTTCCTTGCTGTCTGCCATACACACACACACACACACACACACACACACACACACACACACACAGACACGCACACGCACATGCACACACACACACACACACACACACACACACACACACACACACACACACACACACACACACACACACACACACACACCATTATGTGTCTGTATGCAAACTTGTGTCACTTGTGTCCTAAGTTGATGGTCCCTGAGTGTCAGACACTACCATGTATGCTTGAGCCTGGTCTTGTGGCCACAACTTCTGTCATCCACACCTGTTTCTTCATCCCCTGTGTTCTCCTGCTCCTCCTCTGATATATGCAGAATATCACCTTCAGACATCTGGGGTTCTCTGGGGGAGTTCACCCACACCTGCAGCAGGAAAACTGTCATGTGTTGTTTTTAGCATATTGTGCAGCATGGCTTTTTCATGTGTGTATTACAGTGCACCCCTGGATGTGTCCAGACATCTGAACCTGGCTTTCAGTACACCAAACACTAGCTATATGGTGTTTTGTGTTATGGTGTGTGCTCTAGTGTAGGCCTCCTCTACAGGGTTGGAAGGTTCTCTGTATGGGGTCATTAGCAGTGGCTCAAGTGGATTCCCATACCATGCATAATGTTGACAGGAGTTTATTTAACTTGCATCCTAGCTGTGTTCCTATATTTATCCAATGGTAGTAGTTGGAATGCACCCCTCAGACTACTTTCCCTCCATATGGCAGCATCATGGACATTCCTGGGGTGAATCACCATAGTATTTGTTGTGCTCCCATCTGCTGCACACGCTACCTGACTGCTCAGTGATAGCCACCCCTTTCTATTGATTTATCTTTCTGCTCCTGATTACATGTGAGTTTTTAATAGGGATGTATGTGTAGTCTTTTTCACCAAGAATATAGAGAAGTTGGTGATGCTATGGAACTGCTGCATGATATTTTGCTACTTCATGGGTGTATATGGAAAGTGTTTGTGTTCATCTACCTTGGTGCATATTGCTGCCAGGAATTGTGTGAGGATGCAACTTGTGACACTCCTACAGCATCTCCCTTATGTTCTTGGAATGCCCAAGACACCAGTACTCCTAGGCTCTAACAGACTTTTGTTCTAAGAATGATGGGGTTGCCTCACAATGTATGCACAGATATGTGTAGGGCACATATGTTGTACTCAGCCTGACCCAGCCTGAGCCAGCAGTCTGTCTAGGCAATATCTGTCAATTATTTCTTGATCTGTCACTTGGCTTAGTTGCAACCTTGGGCTCTGTCTAGCTAGCTGCTTTACAGGATGCACAGCCAGATCCTTCCCCACATCTTGCAGTATCACACGCTGTTGCAGTTCATTTGTTGCAGCTAGTATTTTTTTCAGTATTGTTATGGATTCCATAGGATTCCATGTGAATGGCTTCCTTTCTTTGCATTGCAGTATTGCATTCACAGAGAATTTCAGAAACAGAGTCAGTATTGCACTTTGTCACATTTAAGTTGTGTTGGGTGCTCACAAAGTGTTTGAATTCAATGGGCATGCACAAGCCTGTAATTATCCTACACTGAATTAATAAGTACTCATACTGATTCCAGCATGCCTACTGAAATTGCATCCACAGCTGGTACACTGAAGTCTTCCTTTGGTTTGCTGCGCTGTCCGCAACTAGATTTTCTAATCCAACAAATGTGTATTAGGTAACACTGCTCATATCTGGTTAATAAACACTGCAGAAGTTTCTACAAACAAATTTAATGACAGAAATCTGAGATGAGTTTAGCCAGCCACTGTCATTTGAATGATTCTGCTTAAAATGAGGGATTGCACAGACAAAAAAAAAAAAAACAACTTCTGGTTATGCAGTTAATGAAAGGTGCCAAGTCAAATTTAAATAAATCAAAAAAGTAAAAAAATGGGGAGGGAAGAAACTCAAATCAAACTTCGGCAGTAATACTGAAAGTGGGCAAAGGAGTTGTCCTGGTTATGAGGAAAGTATAAAATCACCTAATTTGTGGATTGTTAATTAAAGCTTTGCTGTGTGCCCTTCAACACCACAATTTACTTTATGATGTCAGGATAACATAATCTGGTTCTGAGGCTAAACCAGCTTTGTCCCACAGTTCATCCATTCTTTTTCATATTTGCTTCATGTAATTTTATTCATTTGTTAACTAGGTAAGCCCACTAAATGTAAGTGCCCCTTTACAGTGCAAATCAAGAGAAATGTCTAGTTAAGTGACTTGTTCAGAGCCATACAATAGACATATGGAGCTAGAAATAATCAATTCCCATACCCTTGACAACAGTAAGCAACTTGTCAATAGCATAGAGTTTTACTACTCATTCCTATTTTTCAGCCAGTGGTAGTTATAATAAGAAACTAAATGTAGAATTAGTAAACATTATCATTTTGGTTATTTTGTTTTGTTTTAGTCTACCATTTATTATGCTAAAGTGAAAAAGAAAAACTTTTGTTTTTGCCAGAGCTTTGCGTGTAAAGCCTGTAAACTGGTGCACTGGTATCTGCTTCCTAAGCAAAGGGAAAAGCTTTACAATAAGTGCTGCAGAATATTTCGGCCCCTATTCATTTGTGAGCCTGTTATAAAGACTGAACTCTACTTTCAGTGCTATAATTACTTCCAGAAGTCCAACTTGGCATCCAGACTGAAGTCAGACTCAGCTGTTTTTTATTTATCACTTGTAAAGCCGACTGCTCACACATTTCATGGTACAATTAGATTTAATTTTACATAGTATTAATCCTTACTGGTTCAGTGGATATGTAGTGACACAAAGCCATAAAAAGAAAAAAATATTATTTGTGTAACCTACTTGAAACACATTATAAATCTTTGTTTTTTTCATAACTAGTTATTGTGACTGCTTGATCATGTTCTAAAAAGTCATCCAATGTATAGCTAAAATTGCTTATGACTAATATTTGAACATTATGTCATGCCAATGAGCTGAATTGTGCTCTGCAGAATTGCTGCGGAAAAAAAGATTACCCTTCATCCTCCATGGAGATCAACCAATGACTTGAATACAACACTAATTAAAGCAAGGGTTTAAAAATAGATTGCACACTGAAGGCTGACTTTTCTTATTTTGCACTCAGGTTAGAAAAGTGAGAGTACAATTCCTCTAATAGTTTGGACAGGCATTTGATATATATGGAGTAATTAAGTTAAATAATATGCAACTAACACTATGCTCCCAATTAGCAATCCAGGCTTTAAACTGCTGAGTGACAATTGAACATTATTTGCATTAGTGGAACAAATGAATGATTATAAACTTCAGACAGATACAGAAATTCACACATTTTACATATATTTGCACACTTTTAAATACATCAAGAAGGGCTTCTATCTTTAGATCTAGATACACTGCTGCAGTTAAAATATTTCTGTAGAACTGTGGTTTCAGCAAATAATTGCAAAGTATATCAGAAGTTGTTGAACAAAATGTGATCTATCTTCAACAAAATAAAGAGCAAACTTTTGACAAACAAAGGAATCTGCACATCCTGCTGTATCTAAATAATATGTATTAATGACAGGTTGAGGAAACTTTTAAGTATCAGATGTAAATTATGTTTTCTAGTTCCAACCTAGTGTGCTTTGGGATCTCATGGATCTATACTTATTTTCAATGTTACATAAACAAGAGTTGCTGATAAAATTTAAACGCACAACATATGCAAGAGAAGCAAGCAGCATGCGTGTCTATGTGTGTATATATGCTGAACTACTTTCTCAGTTATGGCAATGACAAGAATGAATGAGTGGCATAATCTGTATGTTTATGGTCTAGAATGTGAGCAGGTAATCAAATCTGTTCTACAGAGTTCCAAAGGGCATGTTAATGGCAGTATATGAAGCTATTAACATAATAATGAACGCAAAGGGTGGATTAAATATCTTTCACAGCAAAACTCTTCCTGCTCAGGTTAGCTCCAGTTCTGGAATATTACCAGCTATACTTAGCAGAGTGTCCAGTTTGGAAAATTGACTACAAATATACAAACCTTTACCTGAAGGACAAGACAATATCATTTTCTTTCTTTTTTTATTCATGATTTGTTGCTGGGTTTAACCCACCAGGCCAGCAGCCTCTTTTTAAGGGAGACAGACAGTGATATTCATAATGATTAGTGTAAATGTATGCAGGCACTGGGGGAATTCCATTTTGTATTTTTCCATTTAATAAAGAACTTCAACTCTTTTCAGTAATTGCCATTTCAACTGAGGTATATGGGACCCTGGGCTTAACATCTCATCCAAGGATGGCAAATGTAAGAATGCAACACCCCCCACTTATGCTGCACTACAGAGTCATTAATGGAAAAGTGAACCAAAGCATGTGGCATAGGAGTAGAATCCACAGGCGTCAATACCCGCATTACCCCTATGTTGGCAGTTCCCCCAGTTCTGTCTCCAGATCTATGAGGAGATGAAAGTCAGTAGGTACATGAACTCTGATCTCACAGTAAATTCAAACAAGGCACAATATGGCCAGGAAAAGGTAATTTCACAGAGACAGCAGTTCATCACTTACTTGTTCAGCAGTCCATATATATAAAAACTTTCTTTAGCTCATTTCATATTTCAGGGATCTGCAGGCCACTGGTAATCTCCAATCACTGCTGATTTGTTTCTGTAGCCTGTGTCTGAAGGATGAATGAACATCACTAGCTATACTGCTATACAGACATTGGGAACAGATACTTTGCTCTTAGGACTCGCTAATAAATTACATCAAGTTAAAATGACTGAATTAACAAAGCAACATTAACTAAATTAAAACATAAACTTCCTATAGAACAACATAAATGCATGTTTCTAAAGATAATTTATGACAATAAATGCATGTTTCTAAAGATAATTTATGACAATGCTCACTATTAAAATATATTCCTTGTCCCAGTGCTAGGGATTTGCAAATTGAGGGCTTGAGAATTGTCTTTATGGTTAAAGTGTTTACCTCACAAGCACAAGGGACACAATTTAATTGTCATCTAAGACTAGTATAGTATTTTTGTTACAGAATGTCATATTCATAAATATCAGTCATATGATAGGTTTGCACTGTTGCATGAAAGACAATGCATATTATACCAGTGTGGCGCTGATGCGTTAAGCGGTTGTAAGCCGAAGTGCCTAATCGAAAGCGTGGAAGTTGTCATCGATCCGGACCCGTTCTAAACCGAGTATTTTTTAACAACTTCTAACACTGTTAACACACAAATAATATATGATAAATGTTTTTAATATTTAAAAATTATTTTTATAAGCAACGGATCTCTCTTGCTATGTTAAACCCTTTTGTAATTAAATATATAAAGCAATAGCGAGACAGCAGTCTTAAGCAAGCTAAGATCTGCTAATTTTATATCGCTATAGAGTTATGAATGAGACGAGTTGTACAATTAAAAATAAAAAGCGGAGATGTGGATGTTTTATTTTGTTAAACTAATTTATAAAAGCATTTACTATAAATTTAACATTGCGAGATGAAAAAGCTCATTTTAATCTGTCTGATCTGATGTGTACTGCGCTAGGCGCGGTACATCAGCAGGCGCCCGGATGCCAGACGTCTGCCGCCATGGCAGTACAGGGCGGCTTATGCCAATATTATTATTTAAAACAGTTTCTTTTTTTAAGCTTTTCAAATAATGTCATAATAACAATAAATACACTTGGTGGTGTGGGTATGGCTACCCGCACTTGTTGGGTTTGTTTTGTTTGGTCCTACCGACCAAACCCACGCCACCACCAATGGTTATTATTCACCCACCCGCAAAAGTTATTGCTATAATATTCAGAGCTCATATACAGTCATCTGCTGGATAGTTGATTGGTTATATCAGAAGAATGTTGTGTACAACCATGTTTAGGAAGTGAAACATCCATGGAGATGTGATTTTTTTATATTTATAGTTGATTTATTGCAGGAAATTACTGCTGGCACAATTTTTCAGTGTCCATTAGCAGAGATTCCTTTCTTCAAGGGGATTTCTACCCCTCTTTAAGTTTGCTTGATTTCAGATCTGGTATATGTTATGTTTGGGATTGCTATCACAATGATGGATGAAGAGATGCTTGACCTCTTGCTAACGGTATTTAGTGTGTGTTTAGTATTATACAATTGGATGTTTGGGGTTTTTGTGTAATTGAGTTTTTGTGCATTCAAATTTTTTGTTCAATGTTTTGTGGTATGTTTAAGTTAACTCTTGTGGAATTTTGCAGAGCAGGATTAAGACGACATACAAAAGAGACCAGGGGTACACTTTCCAGTTAGGAAGAACTTTACTCAAAATGTTGCCACTAATTAGAACGTTTGAAACAGGGAAAGAGATGAGTCATAGCTTATACACAGCTGAAGAACAGAACAAGCTTCTATAGCTTTCCAATGAAAAACACATACCCAGAAAGCTATTCTGCCTAAAGAGGTGACAAAACAGTCTGATTTGAGAGCAGCAAGCTTGTTCATTGAAAACTAAATGGGAAATGAGAAAGACAGACAAAAGAAACAGAAAGGTATTAACAATGTGTAGTGAAAGAGTTCTAAAAAGAGGTGCCATTCAATAAGCATGCATGATGATTAGACTAGGATAAAATAATTAATGTGATAAATAAAAATTGTTTTCTAATGTGTAGCTAGGTATTCTTGTGCTCTGTGTTGTTCTGTAGTCTGGTGCTTTGCCTTCATTAAAAAAAAAATGCTCTCAAGAAAAAAAAAAAATCTTCACCCTTTATAAATTTATATAAACTTGTTACATTTGTAGCAAAGGCAGCTGCTGTAGTTTGTGCCAAACATGAAGAGTTAGAGAGCTTCAGGTATGACTACGAGTGCAATGCTGACATTCATTTCTGAATGCTAATCATGCACTGAAGACATGTAGCAATATAGCGCTTCAATTCTGTATGCAAATGCTATACCAGCATTGTCTGTCTGTAATCCAATGAATTCAGATCAGGCTCTTCCAGCCACACAACCCTAACATTTTGTGCAAGAGTGGCTATCCCTTCACTCCATACTAGATATGTCTCTGATTGTTTCTTCTGCAACAAAGAGCCATTCAAAATATCTTGGGCTCCTTCATATGGACTGACAATTCAGCATTCAACATGAATCTTCTCTTATTATTATGTTCTCAACATTCCAGTTATTCTAGGTTTCTAGAGTTGTACCATTAGATGCTATAGTGAGGGTAATTTGCAAATTATCCTCTAGAATCCTTTTAGAAATGTTATGAGATCAAAGTTTCCTTAGATTGTACAAGGTAACAGGATGTCAATGCAAGTCCTGAATATGCTAGGAAGTAGTCCAAATCAGCTCAGTGACCTGGCTCAACACAGAACCTTTGCTTCAGGTCGGATTCCCATAATGTTCACAGAATTGTGGATTGTGCTGACTTTCATGCAGGAATTGCAGCTAACCATATGCCAAGATGCCATAGTCTATGGAGAGTACCTCACCCCACAAGGGAGACATAAACAGCAATGTCAGTGCAACCGCAATCAGCCATGTCAAATATGGATTTGTTCAGAATTTATTATATGTATGTACATTACCAGTGCACATCTGTGGAACGTATATAATCCCAATGGAGCTTCCATTAATACTTGGAAAGTACTAAATGAAGACAAATGTGCATCAGCCATTATGTCTGAAAAGTGATAAATATAAACAGACACTTACGTAGATGGACATTAAATATGCCAATCCCAATTTGTAGAATCTAATCCAATACAAAAAATTTCTAATACAAAATTAATTAAGTAAGGTGAATAGCAATCCCTGCCACTTTGCCATGGTTAACAGTAGCTAGAAATGGGTGCAGGACACATATGGGGAGCTGAAGTAATGCGCACATCGAAGGAAATAAAGTAACAGAAAAGCAGATTTGGGTTGTGGCTAAGAGGGGCACACAGGAAGTATGATGAAATAAGAAGGTCAGAGTGAGAGTCAGAGGGTCATGGGCAATTTTGTGGCATGGCATGGGCATACATATATATATATATATATATATATATATATATATATATATATATATATATATATATATATTTTTTTTTTTTTGGATGGGAATAGTCTTTTTTTTTAGAACAAAGGGGATGGAAAAGACACAGATAGAGTAGGTGAGCAAAAAGAAAAAAAAGAACATTTAGAAACACATAGAAAATATCATAAAACAACATGACAGGAAAGGTACACACACACCACACATATAAACTATACTACATGGATGAAAGAAAAATGACAGGGTATTGATCTATGACAGACATGGTGCGGTGCAAAAATACATATGTGCCAGTGCACAAATTATTTTTGTGATGCTGCAAACTATATGACAATCATACCAGCATGAGTACTACCAATGGCAGGTATGTGTTTGTGAACACTCAGTGAGGAGTGCCATAATTGCAGTACACAATGGATATCGACCACTAGGCTGCCAGAAGTGCAAGTGTAAGTCAAGCAACAGCAGAGATGAGCAAATACAGGAGCAGACTAGGACCTCCAACCCTGCATGCAAAAGGCAAACAAACAAGCACAGTGACAAGCAGCAATACCAAAACAAAATGTTAATGTGGCTGTGTAATAAACAAATAACTATACACACCACAAACACAGCAGAATTTGAATCCATATGTCAAGACATATGCCATGGCAGAAGCAATGCAAATGGGTTGTTAGGTTACAATGTATATGTGTGACATGCAATGACATAACATAATCTAAACTGAAAGAATGTTCATCACAATATCCACATCAATGACACGGAATATGAAGAAAATGGTGATGCATACATGATTAATGAACATTAAGTAAGCCAAGCCTGTGGATAGGCAGGAAGTACCTAAATCCCTGGGTAATGCATAACACACAAGCACAACATAAACACTGATGGAATCTACACTATTGCTATTATCTTGTGTATGTATGCCTTGCATGTGTATAATACCCACCATGGTGGCATAATGTAATAATATACCAGTACATCTATATGACAATAATGATAATGTATAAGAAGGTAAACATGCACCTAACATATGCCATGTATATGTGAACATGTAGGCTAAAGCTATAAGGGGTAAGGGAGATGAACAATACAGACACAGATCAGTGAGGAAATGCCAGCAAGAGAAAGCAGACACAGAATAAAGAAAGCAACCCTGATTAAGGTGACACAGTGCACATGCATATGCCCACATCACAAGATGGACTGCAAGTCCTTGCAAGGTACATTGAATTAAATGGCCAATGTCTGACACATAAATATAGTGCATTGGGGATAGCTATAAACATGTCTGTGTACAAATACCGCAAACAACACAGTAATGTGTAACAGTTAAACAGCAAAAAGCATAATTACAAAACAAAAATATGTTTGATCATCATGTAGGCATATATACTGCAATGCAAACATAATACAACAGGAATCACAGTCTCTGTTATTGATGTAAATATTACTGTTCATGTGTAGGACTGATCAAAGGAGAGTTCTGTATATATAAGTACAGCACAGAAAAACTGAATAATTGCATGTAACCAGTCACATATTACAAGGGTGGTTGTGTGTTGAACAGTGCAAATGTACAACAAATTTATACACATGGACATGTATGCAAATCCATGTATACATGCCTTAATAAAAACCATCATCAAAAAGACTGGCTATTGACCTAGGCAAGATGTGGAGAAACAAGGGAGTCAAGAATGATGCTAAGCATAATCTTTGTATATTTACCAAGGGACAAGTGAATGTCAATATAGTATGTCAAGTATACATGTTCATATCTACCAGTCACACTACTCTAAAATAACATGGCAAAATACCTGACAGTACATGCCACATACAAGGTCATTTTGCCAGTGGGACATCATGATCCTAGAATGTTAAATAAGTTACAAAATCCGACATGTCATGCCAGTCATGTTGCATAACAGACATAAGACAACAGCAAGAAATACACAAATAAGTGCAATACATGCACATAGATAACATGTGCAAATAAACAAACCTGACTGACCTCACTGTGTTATGTGAGAAGAATAGGAATAATGCATGTGGATTGGTGTCATCCCTTCTATGTATATACAGGAACAACACAAACAGAACAATTGTGTCCCACTTGCATTATGCTAACTGTAACAGATATGTCTGCCACACACTGTGCCAGACTCTATTGGGCATAATAATATTATGCTGCACTGCATACATAGAAGTATATACACACATACACACACACACACACACACACACACACACACACACACACACACACACACACACACACACACACACACACTGAAGTAGCATGCTGCCCATATGGGGCAGTATATGTAGTAATGACAGCATAATTATGTAAATAGCAAAGGTTAACTGATGTGTCATTTATTAATGTGTGTCATACTGCTGCAGCATGATAATGGCAAACATGGCATGATACATGCAGTGACATTATGACATATGTCAGAAAAGAATGAGAACAATATGGGATGTCTGCACAATTCTGCCTAGATTGTAAATATTTGAATAAAAAAAACACTATAGTAGCAGCATTACAAAAGTCATCACACAGACAATATTTATGGTCCTGAGGGACCACCCTGATGGAGTTTTATATAATAAAAGATCTCTCTAGTGATCTCCTGGAAGAAGTCACACATGGACCTGCCATGTCCTGAAAGAAGTTACCCATCAAGTCCCTCATCTTCATCTAAAAGACTTCTAACATTATGTCCTGGATTTGGTCCCAAAAATCATCCTCCTGGTGTGGCAGCTGACATCTCATACACTGAGCTGCAGGAACAATGGCATGTGCAGGTCCCAGTCTGTCATGGTCATCATCGTCCCTGCCTTGTTCATCATCCTGTTCCTTAGAGTTTTACTCAGCTGGCAGTGGTCTGGCATGTTGTTGTCATTGACCAGTTAGTGAGCTAGCAGGCATTCCACGCTCTGTCAAAGTTCAACACAAGAAAAAATATTATATAAATAGGTATTAACCTAAAATCAATAACTAAATTAAATATCATACAAACTTACACAATCATGTTGTAACTATTATGTATGTGATGTTATACTACCATCTAACCTTATCCGATGCTAACACTTCATCACAGTCATATGCCAAACATAGCTGTAATAAAACACAATCAGATGTGCAGCAACATAATGGTAAAGAGAGTATATAATATTCAGTTAGCGCCATCAAAACATATGAGACAGGACCTGGGAGGTTTACTCAAGTTATATCACAGTACAGTACATTTGTCGTGACACCATAATGGTCAACAGCTCTGGCCCATAAAGTTGATTCATACATTGCATAACAAAAGACACAAAAGTGTAGTAATAACAAGTGTACTGTCATGCTTATACAACATGATATGAACAGAAGGTCACGTATGGACCAGTGTGCCTATCATGCATTATCATTATGTTATTCCACTTCATTACATGGTTTGCACTACTAAGGTTATCAGATATGCTTCTGTTATTACTTTCAGCACATTTACTGACATATCAGTCTTCATTATGCATGCAAAATACACACATGCATTGTATATACACATGCACATGTTTATATATGTATGTGTGTGTATATATATATATATATATATATATATATATATATATATATATATATATATATATATATATATATATATATATACAAAAGTAAGTCTCAGAACAACATAACAATATGCCAAGCCATTGGGACATACAACACTAACATAGGACTCCATTCTATAACATTTATACTAGCCATTTGGGAATATGGCATGCAATAAAACCATATTACCTAAAAAGCCCTACATCAATATCAAACTCTGAAAATAGTTTTTTAGCCTACACTTCCCTATTTGGTACTTAATCAGTGCCTCATACATTTATGCTGATGTGTTAATATGACATTTAAATTTCCACTCTAACATTAATATGGTGGTGTAAACCTTGGCTTGAGATGATTGTCACTGATGTAGTGACACCCTGACCCCATGTGCAAAATGGGAAAAGGGGTTGAGGATGGATGGATGGATTATTATGTGCAAATAATGTGTCATGTTTACATCCCATAATTAAAATATATGTGTTTAAAACATATTGTAAGATTAACAAGCAGTGGTACACAAATATATATGTAAGTGAGGTGAGCAGTGCAACATGGTTAATGGGTGACATCACAACATTTAATCAGAATTGAATGTGAAAGCTTTTGTACAGCTGCACAATCACAAGCACAGGGACAGCATATAATAGCTAGAAATTATGCATATGATGCTCTTACATAACATTCCCTCAGCAAATGCATCACTGTCACTGCTTAGATTTGTATTATGCTCACATATGTACCTACATAGTTAACAAGTAATAATGATTATGAATATGCTATTCAACACTTCAAACATGCAGTAATATTATGACTGGCTTCCGGCACACCAATGAGAGGAAATAGTATAGAACATTGTATTTAACAAACAATCACAATGTAGTCATACAGTAGTATAAAATAAGTGGAATTTAAGACGTACTTTCCAAACATGGTCTGCCAACAGCATTAAGAATGTTGAGACAGTGGATACGCATTTGATAATAGAATAGACAGGTTACACACAACATATAATTCACTGAGAAGAACTGCCACACATAAGTTTATCACTTCCTGCTGTTCAAACAGCAGTAACAGTACAAGCAACTTACATGTAAATAGTCAAGTCAAAATCAGTATGTTAATTGAACACAGATGTGTTTCATTTAGGCTATGTAAACAAACATCGCATAACCTCAGCTGAATAAAACACTTAAAATTACATAAACATTAATGTTATTCACAATAAATCGCTAAGTATTACACTTACCTTGCAGCTGCATTATGGCAAGTCTGACATAAACATTAGCATGTTTGAACGTCATAAGACTAGCCATATAAATCTGAAGATTTAAATATGCTAATAATATTTCTAGAAAAATAAAAGTGAAAAATGATAACACATACCTTTATCCCTTCACTGCTCCTTAAGCCTATGCATATGCTCTATACACATCGCATAGTTTCTAGCACTGTCTTCCTAAGCTGTAAATGGGAAAAGAGGTACAGCAACAGAAGGATTACTTAAGTTCAGCACATAATGACTGCTATGTTCAACAACAAAACTGAATAGTGAAAAAGTAGTGTTTTTTCATTTTAGCAGGCATTAGCATATGATGCCACATTTTGCATATTCAGTCATTGATGAGTCACTCTTAGTACTGTATACATGTGAGGATTACTGTAGACAAATAGGAGGAAACTAGATTCAAACCTACAACTGTCACCCATAGTCACATCACAATCCAGAACACTACCTGCCTAGCTAAATGATGGTGGCGAGGTTTTTGCATGAACTGATGGAAATCAAACAAATTACATCTCTGAATATGCAGGGAAGCATTACATACACTAACAGGTATGCCAGTCTAAGATGACAATGTGTATACATACAGTTCCACCTAACCATGTGCACAAAGACCTACAAATGTGCACAGTTATTGTATGCAGAACTTACTGTGGTGTTATGTCATAATCAATTAAATTGTGTACACATGTATATCACATACAATACCTCAAATCTGCAATCTTCCTGTCTGTATATATACACAAATACAATTTAATGCATATGTATGTATGTGTACAGACTGATAGACCAATATGAGTAGGTGTACGTGTCTGTCATTTTGTATGAACATTTAGACACACACACACACACACACACACACACACACACACACACACACACACACACACACACACACACACACACACACACACACACACACACATATATCTATATATATATATATATATATATATATATATATATATATATATATATAGATAGAGAGAGAGAGAAAGAGGAGTGCTACAGAATCCTGAAAGCCCAAAATCCTAAGAACAAAATCTCGAAAGTTCAAAATACTGAAAACTCAAAATACTGAAAACACACAGGACACCAACACTTACTATATCCCAGCACAAGTACATACATTAACATATTACCCTTCACTACACTAAGTGCAATCCTGGATTTAATATATTAAAAGTAGCAGAGGGTGTGGGGTCACAACCCCCCCACACACATGGGGGGTGCTTAAACTTGGAGAAGAGTAATATGGTTTGTGTTTTATTTGTTTCTGTATGTACTTGAGCTGTAATGTAGCAAGTGTTGGTATCCTGTGTGTTTTCAGTATTTTGAGTTTTTAGTATCTTGAACTTTCGAGATTTTGGTCTCAAGATTTTGGGCTTTCGGGATTCTGTACCTCTCCCATATATATATATATATATATATATATATATATATATATATATATATGGGTCCATGTCATATGGTCGACTGTTCATTTGACTGAAAGTTCATTTGACTGAAAGTTCATTTGATCGACAAGCATTTTAGGTGGGGGGCTTTGCCCCCACACCCCCTAACTATATATATCAACTCCAGTGTCGCACAACATTGGGGAAGGGGGAAA
The DNA here is from genome assembly GCF_019279795.1 of Protopterus annectens. NCBI lineage: Eukaryota > Metazoa > Chordata > Ceratodontiformes > Protopteridae > Protopterus > Protopterus annectens. Next base: position 290,590,874 of record NC_056744.1, read on the forward strand.
ATGCTTGTCAATCAAATGAACTTTCAGTCAAATGAACTTTCAGTCAAATGAACAGTCGACTGGATATATATATATATATATATATATATATATATATATATATATATATATATATATATATATAGACACACACACACACACACACACACACACATGCACATTTTATATATATATATATATATATATATATATATATATATATATATATTTTTTTTTTTTTTTTGCCTAATGTGAAGTTGTGTATGTATATTGCAGGACAAGTAAAAGAAAGTACAAGTGCTGCCATCTTCCCTACATAAGCTGCTATGCACATTTAACATCACATTGTATATAATATATCCAAAATGCATTGTGAGAAGTGAACAGGTGACATCTGCAGCATATATGATTAATACGGTGGAATTCATACCACATACCATGCATATCAGGCATGCTTATGTAATAATATTCACTCTGGCCAATGATGTACATAATGTCTGTGGTAGGATTTGAATAACAAAATTATGCAGTCATGAATATATGTCATCACATTGCTCAAAGCAATACACCACAAGTATAACAGTTCAGCTTTCCAACTGTTTTTGCAAGAAAACATTTGTCTGCACTTGAAACACATAAATAGCCATTAAAGGAATTACTGTTTAACAGAAGAACTTAAACCTACACATCCAGTTTAGGTAGGAGGGTAGTCAATGAAAAGAAGTAATGGATTATAACAGAGCACTGTATGATGTTTCTAGAAACTTTTCAGATAATAGAGATATGCATAGTCATCCTCAGCTTAAGTGCTATAGACTTCAGTGCACCACAGCCATTCTAGATGTGTAAAATCTGTAATGTATAACTTAACAACCAAGTATACGTCTTTCATATGTGTTGTTCAATAGGAAATGTACAACTGCCAAGATAGCTTTCAAAATAGGCTACAATGAGATTTGAACCCACATGTGGGCAACAAAAAATGTATATTGACCCATTGCTTGATCATTTGAACTATTAGATACCACACTCCTTTTAATGTTGCAAGATTCAATTAAATAACAATGAAATACACATTTATCCATCTTACAAAACTATTGTGTTTCTGCACTCTGAGTTTAAACTGTCTTAGTTTGCCAAAACATTAGAAAGCACTTTTAAAGCATAAATAGCCATTAAAGGAATTAGTGCACAAACATTCTATGCAAAACCTACATGTCTTGTCATGCAGTGTTCACCCTACAGCCAAAAGACAGTATAAGGGATTCAGATCCATATTTCTTATACTTGCATTGTGTCTACAAGATTCGCGCATATTTCACCCATGATGACCTACATTGGTCTTACATTCATTAAACTGATAAAAGCAGACATGGATTATAAAAGGCAGTTGTGAATTTTGTAATTTAGAGTTTACTGATGTATGCATTACTCAGCATTCACACCTGGATTCATAGGTTCATAGGAGACTACTAGGCTAGCTGCCCTTGTGCGGTGTTTTTGTGCTCAAAATATCCTTTACCATTTGGTTATAGACAGGCGTCACTCATCTCATGGTCGATAATTATATATTATCCCTAATGAGAATTTAGAGGTACCTTGGGTAGAAGGGATCTCTGGTTTCAATTTTATTTTGGAGATGACTTTATGGTCAGACATAGCAAGTGATGAAGATATGCAAGGGATGCTGCAAGATTCTCCCATATTAATAAGAACAAGATCCAATATGTTATCCTCCTGTATGGTACTATGACTAATTGTTCCAATTTGTATTGACAGAATCCAGGAATCGTGCTTGTGCACTAGTAGTGGTGTAGGTTTTCCAGTGCATAGCTGGATAGTTTAGAGTACTTAGGAAAATGATACTGGGTTTAATACTGAGTGATTCTATTTATTGTAGACAGGTGTTGTGTCTTTTTTTGTCATAGATGGAGTTTTACAGTTAGCTATATACGGTACAGGCCTTTCTGATGGTTATGTGACATGAAGAAGCTCTAGTGCATCATGTTGCTTTACCAGCTTTGATGTCAGTCTCTTCCTTTTCTTCCTCTTGCGTAGTAGCAGGTCTAAACATGTAGAAGTAATTATAGCAAAATCAACAAGAAGGATAAGGCAACAGCCAAAAAACAACGCCAGTTCCACAAAACAATTTAATTCAGCTATTCAGCTTAGCGCCTTGGCATAATAGCCTTCAATGAGCACAAATTACAAAACGCATACACTCCTATATATACTCTAATCAATTAAACAATTATACCAAATTAATCAATTAAAATACAATTAAGTATTTAAAAAATACATTACATACTCAGAACAATTTCAAAATATAAATTATAACAAACTTTTCCAGTTTACCTCTAAATTCAAACCATTTGGTGACAAAGTATTGTATTTTAATATATAAATAGTTTCTTTGAACAATAAAACATTTTTTAATAACCTTTCATCACCTTTTCTAGTGAAAACTTTCTCAAGAACACAACATTCAAATACATACACATTACTATTGTGAAATTTCATAAAATGAGAAGCAATTGGATTATCTAATATTCCTCTTTTTATGTCTCGAATATGTTCTTGCATTCTAGTTTTAAATTTTCTTTTTGTCTCCCCTATATAATAAAGTTTACACGGACATCTAATACAATAAATTACCCCAATAGAGTTACAAGAAAATGTATTATTAGGTTTAAATATAAATCCATTAATTTTATCAAAATATAGTTTCATGTGCCTACATATATTACAATGGCCACAAGCAATAGTACCATATGTGCACAAAGTATAACTTACCCTATTACCAGGAAAAATATAATAAGCTTTAATCAATTTATCAGATAAATTTTGACCTCTTTTAAAGGCTATTTTAGGAATTGCAGGAAATAATTTATAAAGACTCTTATCAGAAGTCAGAAATTTCCAAAAATATTTAATAATTTCCCAAATCTTACTACTTAATACATTAAAAGTAGTTACAAAATAGATATCCTGAATTTTCTGATCTACAACTTTTAGATATTTGTTATTTTTAACATATGGGAAAAAAATGAAATCTTCTCTATTTCTATTAACTATTAATTGATTAACATTACTATCATCATTATTAACCAATAGTTTATTAATAGATTCATTTAATATCTCCATACTATAGCCTCTTCGTAAAAACATAATAATACAATCATAAATATTTTTTTCTAAATCTAATTCATTACTACACAATCGAGATAGCCTAATCATTTCTCCATAGGGTAAAGCCGACAAAGTATGTAAGGGATGACAACTAGTTCCAAAAAGGAACTGATTGCCATCAACAAATTTACGGTGTACAGTAGTTTGAATCAGGTTACCCACCACACCTAACAGTGAAATATCTAAATAGTGCACATTATTACCAAATTGTAGACCATCAAAATATAAATTATACCTATTATTATTCAATTCTAAAAAGAATTCTTGAACATATTCATAACCACCGCTACAAAGAAAAATTAAATCATCTATGTAACGGTAGTACATCAAAACATGATTTTTAAAAAATTTATTAGTATATACATATTCCAGTTCAAATTTGGCCATAAAAAGGTTTGCATACATGGGGGTAAAAGATGCCCCCATAGCAGTCCCTTATCCCCAAGCAGATGAATAAAGTACAATAGAAAATGAACAAACTGATTTAAACAAGTTACCAAATTATCCAGAAAAAGGCTGAAAACTGAGCCCTGTTCTAGCAGTCTTCAATCAGATAAGTTTTAACTGCACACCCCTACTTACTAGGGTGCAGGGGAACCTTCTCCAAAAAAGATGGCCTGGATCAGTGCTCAAGTTATACAAACAAAGCTAGATTCAGTAGGCCAGAATCTGGTCTATGCTACAGCAACAAGCTGCACCAATTTCAGAAAGAAACAATTCGAATAAGTAGGCACAATAAGCCTGTGACCAGATATTCCCAGCTCAGAAGGGCAGAATCCAGCCTCTCCTCTCACAAGAGTACAGACCACAAACCTTCTTAATGTAGAATAACTGGCCTGAAGCCCAAGTGCTTAAGCCAGAACTAATACACTTTTAGAATAGCAGACACTGGGCCTTCAATCAGCAATTCCCAGCTTAGAAGGATGTAAGCTACCTTTCCTGCCACAACATTGCAGACCACAAACCTTCTTAATGTAAAACAGCCTGTATGAAGCCCATGCGCTTAAACCAAAAGACTTAGAATAACAGTTACAGTTTAATCAGGCTACTACCAAGCAGTAATAAATGCAGAAGAATAAATAAAAGTGAGTACTTTTAAGAAAAGCAAAAGAAAGTAGGAGGAAAGACAAATACAGTAAAGACAAATACAGTAAAAGCAATTTTTTTTCCTTCTCAAATCTACTCTCTGTATTAAGTAGAGTGAACACTAGACTCACAATATGATCTCACTGCACTCGGTTAAGTGAGCAAATGACATGGTAGTAACTTGATTAAAGTGTAGCTATCATTCTAAGTCTTTTGGATTAAGCACTTGGGCTTCAGACCAGTTGTTTTACATTAAGAAGGTTTGTGGTCTGCCCTGTAGTGGCAGAACAGGTAGCTTACATCCTTCTAAGTTGGGAACTGCTGATTGAGGGCTCAGTGTCTGTTATTCTAAAAGTGTATTAATTCTGGTTTAAGCACTTGGGCTTCAGGCCAGTTGTTTTACATTAAGAAGGTTTGTGGTCTGCCCTGTAGTGGCAGAACAGGTAGCATACATCCTTCTAAGTTGGGAACTGCTGATTGAGGGCTCAGTGTCTGTTATTTTAAAAGTGTATTAATTCTGGTTTAAGCACTTGGGCTTCAGGCCAGTTATTTTACATTAAAAGGGTTCGTGGTCTGTACTCTTGTGGGAGGAGAGGCTGGACTCTGCCCTTCTGAGCTGGGAATTTCTGGTTAAAGGCTTACAGTGCCTGCATATTTGAACTGTTTCTTACTGAAATTGGTACACCTTGTTTGCTGTAGCATAGACTAGATCCAGGCCTGCTGAATCTAGCTTTGTTTGTATGCTTGTTGTTTGTTTGCTTGTTATTTCCCTGAAACACTAATTCCACCTAAAACGCGGCCTTTCAGCGCTTCTGTGGATCCCTAGTAATATCTGCATTGCTTACTGTGCTTATTTCCTTGTTTCACTTGAAAGAAAGTTACTGTTTGTCGTTTTTGCATTTAAGTTACCTGTAACACATTGCATTTAAGTTACCTGGCACTTGCTCACTAAAGCAATTATATAAGTCAGCACTAAAAAATTAAAAGCACTACACCCTCACAAACTCCCCTTGAGTACCTTGTTCCCCACTGGCCCTTTTTTTCAATTATAAATGAATTCCCAGTACTATTCTAGCATGTCCAAAGGTCAGTTGTCAATCACCTCTCCAGTCCAGCTGGTGAATCTGGGAATCTTGAGGCAATGTTACAACTGCCTCATGTACACAGACAACCCTCTCCTCCTCCCAACAAATTCCAACACATGTGAGAGATGTAACCATATAGCCATACTGGAAGCTAAGCTCTCTCAACTCAGTACTGGCGAAACCAGTCAGGAGGAGAAGAAAACCGTACTCACTACAATTCCAGTCTCACATAGACCTACCATGACAGCAAACCAAACACATAAACACACAAAAACATACTCAGAGGCTCTAAATAAAAATCTGCCTAAGCAGCAGAGACCTCCAAAGCAGACACCCAAGCAACCGCTACCCCAAAACAAAACACGTGCAACACATAGCTCACAAAGCCAGTGTGCCAAACAGTCACAGCCCTTAAGGCTAAACAACACACCTGATACACTTGTAATAGGTGACTCTATCATCAGGTACACTGATGTCCCGCTAACCAGGCTGATCAAGGAGAAGGTCACGGTGAGCTGCCTGTCAGGCGCTAGGATCCGTCACATAACACAAGCACTCAGGTCACTCCAAGGCAAGTACAAATAAGACTCTGTCATTGTCCATGTTGGTGTGAATGACCTGAGCTATACCTCTCTGGACTACATGAAAAGAGACATGGAAGAGCTCTCTGATCACGTAGCCCAGGCCGGTATGACCCTGACCCTGAGTAGCATCCTGCCCTCACCAAGAATGATACCACGGTATAAAGAAAAAATTCTAAATTTCAATAATTGGCTAGGTTTCTGGTGTCATTCAAAGGGGATCCAGTGTCTGTCCACCTGGGATGACATGCTCGACAAGCCACGCTGCTTCACTAGAGACAGCTTGCACCTGTCACCCTTAGGCTTTTGAATACTGACCAAGGCTCTTGCCACCCCCATAGTGCCTTTTTTAGGCAAGGCTCAAAAGACAAACCAACCGCCGTAAATAGCACAAGTAACAAAAAACTGAGGGTAATGCTACTCAATGCCAGAAGTTTGAACCTCAAAATGCATGCACTCGAGGCACTCCTCAGTATGGAAAAAATCGATATATGTACAGTAACAGAAACCTGGTTTAAGGCTCCAGAGAGCTACAACTCATACCATACATTTCGGCCACAGAACCCAAACCGAAATACAAAAGGTGGAGGCGTATCCATATTCATCAAGGATACCCACACCTCCAGGTTAGTGGCACAGCACGATGCTTCAGAGATCATCCACGTGCAATTAACAATGGGCAAAACTGCAATTCAAATTGTAGCTTGCTACAGATCGCCCACCATGTCCCAGGACCCCCATTCCACATTTCTGGAAACACTGGGAAACATAAAGGTCCTACCAAACACCCTAATATTGGGTGATTTCAATTACCCAAACATTAACTGGGAGAACTACTCAAGTACTAACTTCCTTGCCCAACATTTCCTAGAATTTATAAACTCAAACACCCTGGTTCAACTGGTCAACACACCCACCAGAGGTGACAACATATTGGACCTGGTCATCACCAACATGGGCGACCGGTGTTCCACACCGGAGGTCAACCCCTCGCTGGTAAGATCTGACCATAAACAAATCACTTTGGATATCCAAATTCCACCCCCACCCCTGGACAAAAAAAATATCACAGTGAAAAACTTTTCAAAAGCAAACTTCACGTTACCTAAGTCCGAGGTGGAAAGTTTTAAAGCCCCCATGCTGAAGGATAACACTGTCCAAGCTGCAAAATCTTTCACTAATGCATTCTACGGGCACCTACAAGAATGCATGGATCATGCCATCCCAAGCAAAACCAAGACTCACTCCTCCAAGAAAAGGAAACCAGTCTGGTGGACTCCTGCCATAAACAAGATACACAATAAAAGGAGGAAACTAGTACAGAAAAGAGTAAAATGCCAAGAAGGGAAGACATCCCTGATCAGTATCAGCAAGAAACTTTGATCCCTCATAAAATCATCCAAGGTGAGCTTTGAAAGAAAAATTGCCAAGGACTCCAAAGATAACCACAAGGCATTCTTTAGCTATGTCAAGGATCTAAGTGGCAATGCTCAGATCTGCTCGGAGTTAGTGCAGAATGGCATAAAATATACTGAACCGACCGATATCGCCAATATCCTGGCAGACAAGTTCAGTGCAAACTTCACCCCCCTCTCACCCCCAAGAGGGCCCATAACCATAACAGAGGAATGTATAGTCCCTGAAATCACAGACACTCAGGTTAAAACAGCCCTCTCCAAAGCCAAAAACACAGCATCAATGGGACCAGACGGTATCCCAGACTGCATCCTACATAAGCACAAAGACAAACTAACCCCTCACCTAAACACACTGTTCAAACTCAGCCTCTCCACAGGCTACGTACCCATAGAGTGGTGCACAGCAGCAGTTATTCCGCTTCACAAAGGTGGAGCCACAACAGACCCCGGGAACTATCGCCCTATAAGCTTGACTAGCTTGGTATGCAAGGCTATGGAGCACATCATCATGGAACTCATTAACAGAGACATTGGGAACCTCCAAACACTGGATCCTACCCAGTTCAGCTTTGTTAAGGGCAGATCATGCCTCCTAAACCTGGTGGACTTCTTTGAGACAGTTACCAAGGCTATAGATGAGGGAAAAGTGGTACACACAGCCTATTTAGACCTCGCAAAGGCCTTCAACACCATTCTGGTATTATAGACAAGCTCACCAGCCTGAACATAAATCCCTACATCACAAGATGGGTTGCCAACTGGCTCATGGACAGAACCCACATGGTGAGAGTTGCGGGAGCTAGGTCCGACTCTAAATCGGTTACAAGTGGAGTTCCCCAGGGCTCAGTCCTAGGACCACTCCTTTTCGGCATACACTTCTCAGAGGTACAGGCAAGCACAGGAGGACTATGGCTGACAAAGTTTGCAGACGACTGCAAACTAGGGGCTATAATTGACTCTCCGGCTGACACAGACATCCTCCAAAAGTGTCTCATGGAGACAGATACCTGGTATCAAATTCATGGCCTCAAGCTAAATGCCAAAAAGTGCATAGTCACCCCCTTTGGAAAAAACAAAATACCCACAAACTACTACATAGGTGGTATTCCCCTAAATACGGAAGACATGATAAGGGATCTGGGGACCCAGGTAGACAGTAATCTCAACTTTGATCATCACATTGCCAAAGTGGTTAGAAAATCCTTCTACGTGGCCCACCTAATCACAAAAGGGTTCACATCCAGATCAAAAGAGGTCATTGTGCCCATCTACTAATCACTCATCAGACCCATCATAGAGTACAACGCCCCATTTGTGATGTACCTTACAAGACACCTGCAACAGCTGGAAAGACCTCAGAAGTACCTCACCTATAGGATCACTGGCCTCAAACAGATGCCCTATGCAGCTTGACTGAAGAAATTACAGCTGTACTCGGTTGCATACTGCCTACTCAGAGGTGATCTCTGCCTGACATACAAGGCCATGTCCAACCCAGAATTAATGGACATGCTCCACCTAAAGAAAACCTTATCCCCATGAGCCACATGCTCTAGGGATCTCAACCTCACCACAACAATAAATAGGACGTGCTGGAGGGATAGATTCCTGTCCCAGAGACTTCCCATGCTTTGGAACAAGATCCCAATCTACATTAGGCAGAACACCTCGCTACCACTCTTCAAAAGAAATCTTGACGAGTGGATGGGAAACAGAAAGTTTATCTTGGGGATCAGTTCAGTGGCCCTGCTGGACAGAGGCACAGGGAACTAATCTAAGGGGGTGGCGAAAGCCAACACATTCTGGCTAGGCTTATAAATACCTTCAGGCAGATAGCCTAGTACCTACCTATGAACTTATAAACAGGTAACTGTGATTATTCAATGGAGCCTTGGCCAATGACACCATACTGAACCCTATCAACCCCTGCCTAGGATGCACACACAGTAACATGAAGTACCATTGAGTTTGTGTTTGTTGTGGTGAAAGCAAGATTCAGATGCTGGGCACATCTGAGGGTGCACTATAATGCAAAACAGAAGAGGCATCATATATGGTTATCATCACTAACATGCTACACAACATGATAACATTAAAATATGGCTGCTTTCCAGATGTAGGTGTGGATGGTCTACCCCATGAACCCCAGATGGTGTCATATCAGAGTTGTCACAGGATGATCAGAAGGACATGGAGGGAGAAAGAAAATAGTCTTGGGTGATGTAGGATGCAGCCATAAGTCCTAGCTCAGGCAACACTGCAGCATCTGACACACACCTTTCAGTCATGACAAGCTGCATGTGAAATGTACACAGAATAAACAGTGATGTCCATGAGTTACCAAACAACAGTAGCATAGAATACACGTAATGGAAAGAAAACAGTTCTTTACATTGATCATCATACATAACACAAGCATATGTTACACCAATAAGATCATACAAACAATAGTCAGAGAAAGCACCAATGCAGGAAGTCTTTCTACAAGGTACTTCACCAAAGAGAAGCACATTGGCAAATGTGTGAGAAGCTTGAGGTGTGGACAACACAAGGTGTCATAGGACAAGTAAGATATTATTATACAGATTACTAGCATGGGATGGTAGCCATAAAATAACCAGTTCCACAAGAAATCTAGGCCCTTGGCTTGCATGGGAATGTATCTGCATAAACATATCCAAATACAGGGGCTGTACATTAACATTGACGCATCACACATAGCATTACATGGTATATAACGGTGTGTTACAACACACAAAAAAAGCATAGAGCAACAAGAATAATTACAAACATCTCAAGGAGTGCCCAATAAGAAAATAAACATAAGCAAGCATCATATCCTGATATGGAATGTCCCACAGAAGGCAATATTTTGATGCACAAGTTATTGGTGCAACATAACTCAGTTACAGGTAATAATACATATAAAAAACCAGACCATCAATCACTGTGATTCTACTACAGACATAGGACATGCATGACTGTTGAGGATACTGCACCGCAGGTATATGTGTGTGTGTGTGTGTGTGTGTGTGTGTGTGTGTGTGTGTGTGTGTGTGTGTGTGTGTGTGTGTGTGTGTGTGTTGAATCAGATAGATATGAGAAAGGACACATGGGAACTACATATCAGCATGGCGATTTAAAATGGAAACAGGTTCACAGAAGTACAATGAGTGCTGAGGGTGAGGCATGTGCAGTACCATATTAAAATGCTGTAAGCAACACAGTTGTACAAACAGGGGCATATTTTAGCATACAGGAATAGCAGACAACAAAGAAATGTATAATGTAGCAATCAATGATGGATGACAAAAATAACATGCTGTTAGCCATATAAAATGTGTTATACGTGAACAAGCAAGTGATGAAAATATAAAAGCATGAAGTCACATATAACATTACTGTTCTCTGTATTTGTACCAACACATACCAATGACAAATAAGTACTACATATAACAACTTTAAGCTAGTAACCTAGGTATTAAAAATCATCAGAAAAAACCCTGTGGCATCCGATATATGAGAAAACACATACAGATTAATGACTGTGTGATCATCACAGTGGTCTTCACTGAAAAAGGTTCAGAATGACACAACAAGACTCATATTGGAGCAACTGTTAGTGTTATTCTAACTCAGTCTAGGGTGTCCATGCTGATGGCTCACACCACAGTCCTGGCTGCCCTGCCACTTCCAGAAACACTTGGTCCATGGTACTCTATAGACAATCTGGATGAAGTACTGCAATGTGACCATATGGACATGACTGCTGGACTCACAGTGAAGTGACCAACAGTAGAACATGCTCATTGCAGCACAGACATTGATGCTGAGGGGCATGTTTGGGTCTCATGAGAGGGGGATCTGCATCTCCTCACTGGAGGTTATCTGCTTAGTAGAGTTATGGCACATAACACATGGTTTGTACTATGGAACTGGTCTAGCACCACCATAACAAGGCTTTCAATAGACCATGCAAAAGATACCACACTGTCATGCTGGGCAGCCAATGCTGGCATGACCTCTCTATGTCTGTGCTCCTGACCTTCATGTAACACATGGAGCTGGTGTGCTGCATGATTGGTGTCATGGGCAAGTGCATGCATGTCAGAGCCATGACTTTGTTGTGAATATTCATGGGACTACAATAGTAGGCAGACACCCTCTGACACGCATCCATGCACATTACATACCCTCCCACATTTAGTTTGACAGGCAGTATTGGTCCATTGTGAGGAAGAGTCACCATCATTACCAGACTCTGCATGGGACAGTAGCTCATAGCCATCATCATGTCCAGCATCTGAGGTCTCCACATGATCAGAATGTCCAGCCACAGTATCCTCCATATCAGAGGCTACATCATGAGCCTCATGGCTGTCCCCTTCTTAGACAGACAATGAACCCAATGCAGTGGTCTGTGTGTCATGGGCATACTATTATAGTTAGGCACATCACATCCTACCTCAGGTTCAGTGGACAAGCTACTGGAGGAGGCAGGTAATGAACATGGTGTGAAAAGAAACAGATGACATGTGTCACATACATTCACAGAAGTCAAATAAGGCAGCATAGTTTTGACATATGTAAAAACTATATGACTGCAATGCTAATGATGATATGGACTTACCAGGACTTTGTGCCTGTGGGTGATGCAAGGACATTATATAACAGTGATATGACATATAATTTACATATCAAACAAATGTGACAGATGGGGTCAATACAAATACGAAAACTTTTGTATGAACCTCATTTCATAGATTTAAGATATGTGTATTTTTGTACTCAACTGGCTTATTGTTATTATTATTATTAATGTTATTCTACAAACTCATTTATTTCAAATGAATTATTTTTGTTTTGTGTGTTTGTTTAAATTCAAATGCCTTGTGGTGCATTCTATTGTTCTATTTAGTAATGTTCTAATTGAGGAAGTGCTTTACTGTGTTTAAAATGTTTGAATCTTGAACATGTATGCTGAGGTGCTAGCTCAGCGTTTGTTTTTACACATTGTTCCTGGTTGCTCATAAAGTTGCTTTTTGTGCCAAATGATGTTTTTCCAAATATTAAAACTTACCTGACCCTCCTATGACTCAATCACCACAGGTGAGGGTTGAAATGCTACTATCATGTGAAAAGGTAGGCATACACAAATCATCATTAAGCACATGCAGGACATCACACAGTGTGTCACCTGAGGCATAACACTCAGCAAATAAGGCAGATACATACCGGATGGACAAGGATGATGTGCGGATTGCAGGTGTCCTATTTAGGTGAACAATAAGCAAAAATATAACCAGTACGTACTGAAAGTCCAGCGAAAAAAAACGTTCATGAAAAAGCATAAATCAACTGGACAACCATGGCTGAGAGATCAACTTTAATAAAACAAAAAATTAATCCAAAGCACAGGATGAGCACTTTCGCATATAACTTTATCAAATCTTATAAAAATATTTAGAATCTACCACTGAGTTTCTTCATTTCACAGCCACTTATTCCTGTTCAAAGATAGATTTTTTTAGATGTGTCACTGACTAGGAATATGACAGGAGGTATTAATACTATACTGTTTAGGAAGCCTCGTTGGCATAATAGCATACTGTGTAGAAACAGTATGCATCCTGGACATGTCTTCTCAAGTACAGTGAAGAGCCAGTTTATACGAGTATCAAGGATTTGCAATAATGAGAATCATGAATTTGATGCCCTGGAAAAAATGTTTATGGACAGAGGCTATAATGTTGACATAGTTTGAGTGTTACGAACTGAGCTCTATGTTAAGCAATTGACTGACCTTGAGTCTAGTTTTATGCAACATGATGCCACCATATCTAGTTTCAGTCAAGAAGGGCAGGTATTGATTGCTGACACTGTTAATTTTAGTGGTAGGGCTAGGGTAGTAAATAAAAAGAGAAAAATAATAAAACACACCCCCTTTATAACTAACTTTACTTGTAATAACATGATAAAAAGTGTCATACAGAAACATTGGTTGATTCTAACTTTGGATGATGCTACAACTAGTGTAGTAAGGGCTGCACCTTGTTTTACTTTTTGGAGTAATAAAAATCTTAAGTGATTGTAATGCAATGAAAAGAAACCCCCTGTACAAGTGAGTCAATGCACTGGGACTTATCTCTGCAGGAATTGTAGTAGTTGTAAGATTTTATCAAGAGAACAGACCTATAAACATCCGAATTTGACATTTGAATTTATACCTAGATTTTATGCTGATTGTACTACTGGTTTTATAGTATATTTAGTGACTTGTTACCTGTGCTCTTGTTTTTATGTAGGGAAAACTATCCAGCGTTTAAGGGACAGGGTACACAAGCATTTATCAGACATAAGGAAAGGTGATGTAAAAAATGCATTAGCAAGACATTTGCTAAACTCACCTGGGCATCATTTTTCTTTTAGAGTGCTACAGTGTGTTTTTAAGAATGTGAGGGGTGGTGACTGCAACAACTATTTGGAATAGGTGGAATAAAATGGATACTTAGGATGCAAGCCTACAAACATCCAGATTTAAATAGCCAGGTTAATATTAAACCTGTCCTAAGTGGACGGAAGCTTAAGGTAAATAAATAAATAGTTGCAACTACTGCTTTAAACATGTATTTGATGTCATTTTGGTGCACTTTTCCTGTTTTCTGATTGGTTGAATGTCATTTTAAAGTAGTCATAGTTTTAATAATTTTTATAGGATTTGATAAAGCTATATGCGAAAGCGCTCATCCTGTGCTTTGGATTTTTTTTGTTTTATTAAAGTTGATCTCTCAGCCTTGGTAGTCCAGTTGATTTATGCTTTTTCATGTAGGTGAACAAGACCACAGTAGTCATGAAGGGCACAGATGTGATTATCATTAGTGAAATGTAGCAAACATAAAGACTGCCTTACCAGGTATGTGCTCCCGGTTTGGTGGTGTAACATCTGTTGCAATGTTGATCCTGTAGTATAACAAGCCACACAAACATCAGTATGGATCATACTAACAGGATATGCAGACACGTATGTGATGAGTTGCTGCTGTGCAAATGTTGAGGTACCTATGCAATTGAAAAACACAGCATAATATCCTGTCTATCCAAAAAGGTTGCTGCCAAGCTGGGACAGGACCTCACTTCTTATATCATTCTCTCTGAGTAAGAAATTGCCTCTCCTATTTCTGATTGACATCTGGAAGACAGGGTAATATGCACCATCTTAGAATTTATATAGGAGCTCACTTATTGACATGATACTCTTAAAAGCATACTTTGATTAAATGGCTTGCCTCTCAGTTATAATTGTATAGCTATGCAAACATTCTGTGTCAAGTATAATAATATTATGTAAAGATAATCATCTGATTATCCAAAAATGTCATAATTTCAGCAAAAATATTTAATATTCTGGTATCACATGATGACAAATGATTTGAAATCCATTAATCTACTCAAGGTTGAATATGAATTTGATACATTTTTATGGTTAGATTTACAAGAAGGCAGACAATATATTTTAAATAAACAACTCAATGTCCATATCAACAAAAAAATCAATACCAAAACTATTACATTATTTAATTTTATCAATACAACATAAGTTCCCCGTTAAAAATAAATTGTCACACATATATAAGGTAATTAAGTCTGATTTGGATATATATTCTGCCAATTATGAGCAGACAGGTGAACTGCTGTGGCGACCCTTAACCAGGAAAAGCCGAAAGAAGAAGTAGATTCTGATAGCCACTGGAATTATTATTTTTTTCAATCAATAATTATCTTCCTGCAGACCAAGATAAGCTAAATATATTACAATCTGCTAGTGTGACCACATCATCACCTAAATGGAGATTATTTACCTGGAAGTATTTGTATATATCATTCCTTACCACGTTCACTATAAGCTAAGAGTGTTATATGTTGGAGGTGTAATAAGGAAGCGAATGCGGATTGGTCTCACATATTTTATGATTGTGTATATTTAAATAAATATTGGGAAGATATTAACACCTTTTTACAAGCAATTTTTACTGATAACTTTGCAGTTTCTAAATTGCTGGTTTTATTTAATAAACCAGTTCCTGAATGTATAAGGAAAACTAAATATCCTTTGCCAGGAAAAACCATTACAAGGAATTGGAAATCTAATACTTCATCCTCATTTTGAGAATTTAAAAATCTTATTGAAGTCTGTTATCTGGAAAGGTTGACTATTAAGTCAAGATCTACTAGGAATACTACTATATATAATTTGTGGAATAAATTATATGACCGATTAGAAAAATTGCTTGATAATCTTGTAAATAGTTGATATATATCAATACTCTATTGTATATATAGAGAACATCTTTGTATATAGTTTAGTTACATTTGATTTTTTGTTATCTCTTACTTAATCTGAAAATTGTGCATTTTCTTAGCTAATATTTATTTCTGTATTGATTCCAATAAAGCTGTTTTTTTTAAACGATACTACAATATTACTAAGCATCAGACTATGTGTAAATCAATCACTGAACACATGACTTTCAGAAATCCCTGTAAGTCATCGGTCTCTGTAAACACATGCAGGACATTTTAAGTTATTCTTCAATAACTACAGATATATTTTAATTCAATATGTATGTGTAGGTCATCAGTGCTGGTTTGTTTTTATCCATTCAACTGCATATTTATTTTCTTAACATTTGGTGACCGGGAAAGCCCGACTAGGACAGAGCCTATTTTCAGTGGAAGCTCAGGGAGAAACACTCCAGATGCATGTCATGGGTAAAACCTCCTTGTCACTGATGGACATTTATCCATATGACGCATATTGGGTCGGATTTTGTAAAGTTCGCTGAATCCAGTGCATTATGCAGATATCAGTGCAGAACTTGTGGATAACATTGGAATATGTAAATGTGCTACAAGAAACTCAGAATAACTCAGTGCACAATGGAGTATCACATTATGAATGGTGCACTAAACAAATCTATAAGTAATCCTTAAGTAATAAGAAATGCTTGTCCAATCACATTGTACAGTAACAAATTTACAGAAAGATGATCACAGTTCAAGCATCCTGATAGTTATGCAGACATATGTCACAGAACCTGTCCAGTAAGGTAAAGGACAACTATAGAATGTGACTGACTCCATTATGATAACAAACAAAAACAAAAAACAATGCCAACTATTCCAATGTAAGCCACATGGCATTTGTAACATACATTTTCAGGAATAGACTCAGAAACATCACAGACAACTTCAGATATTTCTGTAATTCATCCACTAACTTAAAATAAGTGCTTCAAAGCTGCAGTGCCATTTATAACACACACACACACACACACACACACACACACATATATATATATATATATATATATATATATATATATATATATATATATATATATATAGATAGATATAGATATAGATATAGATATAGATATAGATATAAATAGATATATTGACACCACTCTTTCCAGTAAGCTCAGAGACAAATACGGATATCTCCATAGCACATGTATTAATAAAATATGCCACCTTGGGATTATGGATTACATTTTCTAATAAAAAATTAAAGGCAAATGGTAATCATGGCCACATCACTATAGCTAACATGTGCTAATAATGGGATTGCAACGTGTGTGGGGAACACAAGCAATGCACACGCCCAAAGAAAGTGGGAGATAGAAAAGAAGATGTGGGGTGTGAGTGAAGAAGAAAGACACACAAGAGGGATGTTAGAATAGGAAAATTTGAGGTAAAGTCAGAGGAGTATAGACATTTTTTTTTGGTGTTGTTGGGAATAGGCCCCATTGAAAGTTAAACATTTGGAAAGAGAAGGAGAAGGACATCACAGCAGGTATACTCAGAGAACAAAGAGCACAACACAAGACAGAGCAAGGTTGGGGAAAAAAGTAAGGACTGGTAAGTTACATAGATGGCACACTGCATAACACGGGCAATGAAAGTTGCCAAACAGGGTAGGGGATACATACCAGCCATGGTGAAATGCAGAAACACATAACTATCTATGCATTACCACATAATGATATGTCACAAACTGTATGGCAGTCATACTTGGATGTGTATGACCAATGGCAGATGTGTGTTCTAGGGTAATAAAATAGAATCATGGTACACTGTATTACCAATGGCAGATGTGTGTTCTAGGGTAATAATGTAGAATCACTGTACACTGTATGACCAATGGTAGATGTGTGTTCTAGGGTAATAAAGTAGAATAACAGTACACATTGGATAAATAAACACATATCCAATTAGTCAATCAGCGGTGCAGGTGTTTACCAAGCAAAATCACAAATGAGCAAACGCAAATCTAACAATGCTAGAAAACTCCAGCAGAGGGCAGAACCAAACCTACAACTCTTCTTCTTCTTCTTCTTTTTCCCGGTTAGGGGTCGCCACAGTGGATCATCTGTCAGCTCATGATTGGCAGTGGAGTTTTATGGTGTTGAGTTGCCAGCCCGGTGCCCAACCTTCCACAGAAGGCACACACACACACACACACACACACACACACACACACACACACACACACACACTCACACCTAGGGCCAATTTAGAGTGTCCAATCCACCTACTGCATGTCTTTTGTGATGTGGGAGGAAACCAGAGCACCCGGAGGAAACCCACGTGACCACAGAGAGGACATGCAGACTCCGCACAGAAGGCACCCCAGCTGAGAATCGAACAAGAGAACCTCTTGCTCTGAGGTGGCAATGCTAACCGCTGCACCACCGTGGCCACCCTCAAACCTACAACTATGTATTTATTATTATTTATTTACTTTTGTTAACCAGGAAAGTCCACTGGGCTGAAATGAGCCCATTTTTAGTGGAGGCCCTGGGAGAAAAGCTCCAAAAAAATGTACATAATTAAGAGATTGTTTAGAGAGTTAATAACAGCATTTAATAATATACAAGATTAATAACAGCATTTAACAATATACAATAGAATAATATAGGAGTCAGAAGTGACACAATAACATAGGCAATGTATAGCAACATTTTGTGGAAGACATGGGTGCTTGACAGGTATTCAATAGATCAGACAGATAATGATAATCTGCACATACACAATTTTTACACACCGTTTGAGGCAGGGTGAGGCACACTGTGCTATGATTAAGGGTGAGTGCACAATGGGGAGAAGAAGAGTGTGGATATCTGAGAGATGAGTCAGGTTAGTAATCAGGTGACTGAGGAATTGGGGATGGTGCAAGGGCATAGCCAATGAGAGGAGTGATGTTGGTAGAGTGATTTTTTTAAATGATGGGGCATTATTTATAGTCTGAAGAGAAGGTGGAAGGGCATTTCAGAGTTTATCTACAGTGAAAGAGTAAAGGTATTGGCCTACAAGGAGTTTAAGTCTCTTAACTTGAATAAGTGATTGATTTTCAGATCTTAGCGAATGGTTTGGTTGATAAAGAGTCAGAAGTGAAGCCAGGTTTGGGCATTTGGAGGAGTTATAGATGAATTTGTGTACTGTGGCTAGTTGTATGTAAGTTAGGTGTAATGGGAGTTCTAGCCGGCTCAGGGATTGTAATGAGTGACAGTGGTGGGAGGAATATTTGGCTCTAGTAACAAATTTAGCAATTTTGTTATAGCAGCTCTCCATTTTATTTTTTAATGATGATTGGATGTTTGTCAGAATGGGGGTACCATAGAGGAGAGAAGGTAGGAGAAAAGTTTGGGCAAGTGTTTTTCTAGTAGAGTAGTTTAAAAAGGGTTTATGTCGGTAGTGGATACCAAGATTCTGGTGTGTTTTTTTTATGGTGTTGTGGATGTGTTGGTCAAAGGTTAAGTTGCCATCTAAGGTTATGCCAAGTAACTTAGTATGGGAAACTACCTCTAAGGCAGTCTTGTTGGAGGAGAAATTGATGAAATCAGATTTATTGATGGTGGTACTTTTTAGGGGGTAAAGAGCAAGAGTTTTGTTTTATTTGGGTTATGGGCGAGGTGATTATTTGTCAACCAAGTTTCAGTAATACAGAAAGCATTCTGGGTGATGGTCAGAAGTTCGGTTTTAGAGTTACCAGAGCAAATAATAGTAGAATCATCTGCATATTGAACTACAGATGCATGAGTGAGAGTGGAGTGAAAGTAATTAATAAAAATACAGAACAGGAGGGGGCCTAAGATGGATCCTTGGGGAACTCTGGTAGAAGTAAAGAGAAAAGGAGAGAAAGAGTGCAACCATTTGGTGGATTGTTGTCTGTTTGTGAAGTAACTGGTGAACCAGTTAAGGATAGGTGTGGACAAGCCAAGGTGTGAGAGCTTAGAATGGAGGACAGGATGGGGAGATGGTGTCAAAAGCTTTAGAGAGATCAAGAAAGAGTGTGGAGACAAGTTTACCATCATTGCGGTTGTGGTTAACAGTGTCTAGGAAGGATAGGAGAGCAGTTGTAGTACTATGGCCAGGGTGGAATCCATGCTGAGTTGTGGAAAGTAGTTGGTTTTGGGATAGGTAATCCATGAGCTGAATTTGAATAAATGTTTCCATTATTTTAGAAATAGGAGATAGAATGGCTATAGGGTGGAAATTTGAGATGTCTGAATTATTACCACCTTTATGTAAGGGTATGATATAAGCTTTCTTCTAAATGGATGGTACATAGGCTTCTTGGATAGATCTATTTATGAGAATACTTATGGGGTAGCTGATGGATTTGGCAGACATTTGAAGGCATTCTGTGGGTAAACTGTCTGGGGAAGTGCTACCGGGTTTGAGTTTTAGCAGGAGTTTAGAAATAGTGGAAGTGGGAATGTGAGAAAAGGAGAAAGACAGGTGGGAAAGCTTTACTGGGGTAAGGTTTGTAGAAGTGGGGTTGCTGTTGTGAGTAAGCTGTAGGAAAGGTGGAAGCAAGTTTGGATATAGTGTCTATGAAGTAAGAGTTGAAAAGGGTAGCTAGTTCAGCAGGGGGTTTGTCAGGGTTTGGGCAAGGATTGCTTTTGGTGCCAGGGTTTAATAGAGTGGAGACTGAATTCCAGAACTGTTTTGGGTTATAGTTGTGTTTGTTTTGGAGATGGAAGTAGTACTGTTTTTATCATTAATAACTAGACGCCTTACTTGATTGCGGAGTTGTATGAAATGTTGGAGATCTATGGGGTTTTTATTATTATGACATTTTTTCCATGTTCAGTCTCTGGTATTCATAAGTGTTTTTGTATCTCTACAAAGCCAAATTGGGTGATTTGCTTTGATTCTCTTATTCCGGGGGGGGGGGGGGCATTCTATTGAGTATACTGAGGAAAGTTGAATTGAAGAATTCAACTGCTTCATCTAGAGGCAAATACTTTAGAATGCTCCAATTGATTTTGCTTAATGTTTCATTGAAGCTTATGGGGTTGATGTTAGTTAGCTTTCTAGAGGGTCTGTACTGGTGCTCATGTAAGGTTGAGGAGATGGCACGTGTTATATAGGTGGGCAGATGGCCAATGATATTATAGGACAGAGTTCCTGCAGATGTAATTTTGTTGAGCTTGGACACTAAGACCCAGTCAAGTAAGGTGCCTTTGTTAGTGTTATTGCTAGGCCTGGTTATGGAAGTAATGAGCTGAGTGAAGTTATAGAGGTTGATGGAAGCATTTGGAGAAGGATTTGTATGGTCTAGCCAATTTATGTTGACATCCCCTAGGATTATAGTTTCACTGTGGGTATCATTTGAGGTCCAGGCTAATATTTCTTCTAAGACAGAAACATTGTTGCCTGATGGGATGCAAATAGCTATCAGGCACAGATGTTTGAAATAATTTAGTTTTAGATGTATTATGATGAGTTCAGCTGCAGAGAATTGGGGAATGGAGTTTGGGTAAGGAATGATGGTAAAAGAGTTAGGATAATGAAAAGCAACTCCTCCCCCTTTCTTGTGGGGTCTATCAGATCTTAGGCAGGAGAAACCTGGAGGGAGGAACTCTGTGTCTTATATATAGTTTTAGCCATGTCTCGGTTACGGCAATTATGTTGGGTCTGGAATGTGCTATCCAGGCATGGAATTCTGAAATTTTGTTTCTGATACTTTGTATATTAATGGTAGTGAGCTTTAGGGATTTAAGAGGTCTGGGAGGTGGGAAGGTAGTTGGAGTAGTCCTGGGTTTGGGTGGATGTCTCCACATTGGGAAAGTGTGGATGTACTGTTTGAGTGGTGTTGTTGAAGCAGTTTATACTTAGAGTTAAATTGAGTTATGAAGAGTGTAGTTTGTAGAGTTAGCTGTGTATGTGATAGGATTGTATGTTTGAAGAATAATAATGTGTTAATGGAATAAAGACTAGGAGATATTGTGGAATAGGAGTTGTGTTTAGGAAGCTGGATAGTTGTACAAGAGGTGGGTTTTGGTACTGTATGAGTAGGATGTAATGGTGTAAGGTGTAGAAGTAGTATGAGACATAGTGAGAAAAAAAGAAGTGGTAATACAGTGAAGCATATTAGTGACATTAGTGAATGTTTGGTGAATATAGAACTACCAGAATAGGATGTGGGAGAGAAAGGGTTGGGAGTGATGAGTTGAAGCTGGCTGTACTACAGTTAAAAAAGGTGTTTGTTAACTGAGGTAGGTGGGATGGGTTAACAGCGTGAGGCTTATGTTGATTTAGTGTTTGAGTGTGGGATGGGCTTAAAATGGGGTGTGTTGATTGGTTGTTTGAAACTGGGTGGGGTATGGCTAAGTATATATGTAATTGATATGGGGTGGGTGGGAATGGGGGTAGGGTAGGGGAGCGAAGTGAGCCCCAGGGAAGCGAGGGGGAACGGAGCGGGAAGGCCCAACTCGACTTGCAAGGTGGGACAAGAGAAACAATCAGTAAGTTAGGCAGAAGCAGGGATGATAGCTTGGAGTGCAGAAGGGAGAGAAAGTGGAGGTAATGTTACTGACTAATGCTGCTGTGAGTGCATTCAATGGGGAGATGGTAGTGAAACCTGATCTAGACCCCGACCTAGGAAGTAAGAGCAGGAGAAAAAAGGTATCAGGAGTCTAAGTAATGAAGGTAAGCAGTGTTGTAGTTTAATGGCAGGGTTAATGCCAGTTACTGTGGTCCACTATTTATTCACAGTGAATGGAAAAAAATAGCTGCTTTGAAGGGACTTGGGTGACTTTACAGTAGACAGTAATATGCATGTGAAAGACAAATAACCAAGCACAGTGCCCAACAGAAGTACTGAAAGCAAGTAACAAAGGCTGCTATCTACACAAGTAGGTGTACACAACCCAAACATACATGTAATATATTGTGTATATGTTACACACATATGCCATATCAAAGACAACACACAGGTATAGGTGTGTATGTATGCCTGTCAGTGGCATAAATGGAATGTACATGAAATCAATGTTGATACACATGCACACACCAATGACATGTCATAATATGTTCAAAAATGTAACAGTACAGCATAATAACTACAGCAAGTTGTGCACATGGATGTGAAAAATCTACACTGGTTAACACACAAGTATAATGAGAACAATGACATATTGCAAGCATTAGCCAGCAACCTTTGTGCAGATGTTCCATATTGTAAAATGGCCATACAATTGGCACATGTTTACTGTGTCAAATTAATACATGACAATGGTTATTAGTTTCAACAAAGATAAACATAGCTGCAAAAAATAATAGTAAAATATGAAGATGGAAAGGAGGTGGACAACCTGGATCCACATCAGGAGGTTAAAGCTGGACAAGGTAAATTTATACAATGTAAATGCATGTGTGCAGCACACAGGGTGCTGTACGAGCCAAAGAGAAATACATTTAACAAAATGGAAAAGGTATGTCAAATTGCCAGATAGATTGCTGATGTATACAGAACTGGACAAGTATAAAACACACATAGACCGTAATGTGCAATCATGTCACATCAACATGCATAGGTAAACAGCCTAAGAATTACAAGCACATGCACATATACTGTCATGCAAGTGTCAAATAAAGAAACACTGGTATATGTCAACCACCCTGCTCATTATGGAGTAGAAAGCACTCTTGTGAGCATCATTACAGCATATCAGCAGTAACTCAGTGAATGCTCATGGGAAAGGTATATTTGTGTGTCAGCATATATCTGACTATGTGCACACACATGTACATTCAGTTAATTTGTGGAATGTGTAAACCAATGTCAATATGTAATGAACATGTAATGTATTATGTATATGTTACACACATATGTAATGAACATGGAAATGCTGCATACAACAAACACAGTGTAATTTGCTGTTAAAGAATGTGCTATCTGTAACATTGTGTACAGATTAATGTTACATTGTTGTTTGATGCAGTCAGAAAAGAAGAACTGCATATAGTGAGGATATGCCTGTAGCTGTCCTCACATAGCATCAGTATTGCCACCACATGACACACTACATCACCACATCATGACAGTGGGACATCATGACAACTGTCACCCAAAACACATGTGGAATGACCTGCCTGTCTGTCTGTTGCACATACCTGATATGGCAAAATACAATTCTAAGGCATATCACACTGTTAGTGATGGAGTACAGGCAACTTATGGTGTGTGTCATTTGCCTCAGGAAAATGCATGTATACCGGCTACTTGTTACAGCACTAGGTGCAGCTTAGCTGCCACAATGCATGGACAATTGAACTTGGGAGAAAAGTGTAATTTGTTAATGTATGGCATGCACACATTGAAACAGAAGTAAATGTCACACAACAATAACACACATACATGACAGATGCATGGCATGCAGGTACAATAGTGCATATGCAGTCCAATCAGTGAACTAGCAATCACCATATTGGCAGCATAACATGAGTGGTGTGCACAAATAATAGTTACGGACCAGAAGAACAAGGCTAATGGGGCTCAGACTCCCAAATGACCTCATGAGCTATCTCCCTAAATAAATCTCGCATAGCCCATGCCATAGCCTTAAAGAAGGACCCAATAATGTCCCTCAACTGTGTTTGGAACACATCAGTCATGACCTCCCAGATCTCCTCTCAATAATCACCTCAATTACAGTTGTCTTGTCATTCCACTGGGGTGCAGGCATGATAGTTTTGGCAGGGGCTGGTCCAGGTTCTTCATCATCATCGTCATCATCATCATCACTATCATCCATGGAAGACTCTGGAGGTGCTCTGGCATGTGCTTGTCATCGTCTTCTGATCAGAGAATGTCCACGGTTCCCATGCTATTTAAGATTAATTGCAAAACACAACAGAAAAGAAAGAAAATGTCTATCATAGTACATCAGAATATGATTATAATGACAATTTACACAGGGACTGGCACACGTCCATTATGGACAGAGTTACCTTATAAATGCATGGCCTTATATGTCATATTCATAAACATGACATCAATATTAATTTATAACAATTCTATAGACTTAGACATAACCACCTGGGTCATTAGCTTTGTAAGAAAATATAAATCCTCAAACCAAGAGATTGTACTGTCTGCATTCAATGATTTATATGAACAGAAACAAAATGTCTGTTAAAATGAGCAGAAAGTGATATTACCCATTCTAAAGACTTAAACCTTGCCTGTGATATAAATAGGACCTGCTGGAGAAACAGGTGTGTATCCCAGAGACTACCCCATCTCTGGAACAGGCTCCCCATCCATGTGAAGTAGAGTTCCACCATAACCCAATTCAACTGCAACTTGGACAACTGGATGAGGAATAGGAAATTCATCCCTGGTTTGGCAGCTATGTCTCTAATGGACACAGGCAATCTGTATATGGTGCCTATCCCAGGCACCTGCTTGTAAATGTTTCATCTCCCAAGCCACGCTTAAACTTATCAAGGGCATCAGAACTTGTCAGAGATTTGGGATGCATGGCTAGGCTTAAAAAGACCCTTGTGGTCATTATCCTAGTAAACACCTATGAACCTATGAATTTATATGACAAATTCATCATAATTTGCGGAACACACATCAATATAAAAAATACAAAAGTAAAAACAGTGTTATGTGTTCAATCACCACAGCTCTTCATATATGAGAATCAAATATAGGTGGTACTAACAGTATTGTATATGTATAACTGTATGCATTATCTACCAAAAAGTATTAACAATCAGTGGACTGAAAAATCAAAACATTGTGAATATGATTGTAGAATTTGAACTGCTGCAATCAAATGTCTATCTGCACAAGTGTCATGAAACCTAGGCTACAAATGTGTGTCTACAAAAACAGCCAAGGTGTTAGAGGCAGATGCAATACCTACTGTATGTTGAACTGAAGGGCATACCACAGTCTGCAAACAACAGCACAAACACTAACAAAGCAAACACCCATTCACTCCATGAATAAACAGCCGATACACAAGAATCAATGGTAAACACAGCCATACATATAAGTGTACTAAACCACACACCACAAGTAATAATCAAAGCACTTAGACCTGTATGCAAAATTTCCAAATCAACATATGCATGACAGATATGACAACCCGATTGTTATTTAGGTTATGGAGAACAATTCAAAAACTGTGTGTTGAAACAGTGGCTATACAAAATTTCCACATTTTTAGATTTCATTCACAGTCATAAGCACAGCTATAGTGTGGTAATTTCACTTGCCTTACTGATGCATGATGGGTATTCCTGCATTCTAATCAATATCCATGTTATTGTGAAAAATACAGGTCTGTAAACAGGGGAAGATGGATTTAATTTCATAAAACAGGAGAAATAATACACATACCTGTCTCCCTCCACTGCTCCTCAAGCCTGTACATCCGCTCAGTGCACATGGCTCTGCTCCAGCTGCGATCCAACTTGTCATTGCAGCTACGATCTTCTTGCGTGAAAACAGAAAAGAGAATGTATAAATGATGTACCCCAGAAATATCAGTAAAATGCATTTCTTAGTATCTATTTTTAAAGAACTTTAGACAATCACAATACACATTTGACAGTGTTGCTATATTTGAACAAATGAAGTTCAAACCTACAACCAAACCTTAACCTTGAGAGCTACATGCTTAGCTAACACATCTTGAGTGAAGCAGCATGTTTTGAATGCAGGGAAAAAACTTCTTTTTATGACATTATCTGGATGGGGGATTATCTGCTAATAAGGACCTTGCATTAGAATTTCAAAGAATGAACATTTGTTGGTCGTGTAGCTAAACAGTCTGAAAAATTTTATTCATATCAGCACTGTGTTAGAAAGATTAATAGTGATGAAGAGCATCCATTCCCTCAGACAGTGGGACAGTGTCATGTATCATCGAGCTTTTGTGAGCAGAAAGATACAAGTTGCTGTACATAAGGGACACAGTAATGTATGTGTGAGGACCATGGTATTCCTTGCCAAAGTGGACATCACAAAAAAAAAGATGTAAAACTTCCCTGTTCTGCATTTCAGATGTTAGTCTTTCCTTTCCACTTGCTCATAAGATGAGAATGGTGTTGTTAATAAACTGAATGTAGTATTTTATGACAAAACAGACCTTGATTTTACTTTTACAAAGTATATAATATTAACCAAAACATTTCTCAGACATATAACAGTTTTTAGCAAGCTTAACTGACCCTGCAGTTAAACAGCTGATGCTAACATAACATTACAAATTACAGATATGTTCATAGTATTTAGATGAATAACCACATTATTTCCAGTCATGCTCAAAATATATGTTAATATCAATAAGTGGAATATGCTTCTCTAAATAAATGCTATAGGTAGAGTACATTAAAATAACAGTTTCAGATTTCAGATATGTGTCCCCTCTCTGGATTTGAACACATAGCATGCCAAAATGTAGGCTTATTGGCCTGTTTCCTCACAAACTCAGCTAACAGCCAACACACACTGTTTCTAAACAGACAGGTAGTACTCTACAAACTTTGTTGTTAGAAAGCTGATGTTATCAGAGCATTATGGATTATAGGCATATTCAAAGGACTTCAATGACTAACTGAGTGATTCATAAACATAAGCAACAGCAACATTAATATCAAGTTTTGGAAAACGCTTCCCCAAAGAATTGCTTTGGATGAATTAAAGCCAAGATAACAGTTACAGGTATATGTTTCCCCCATGGGACTGGAACCCACAGCACACCAATGTTTGGACTTGGTGGCTGGTTGCCTTACAGATCAAGATACCAGTCAACAGGAATTTAATTTTAGAGCTAAGGTACTGCATGTGCCTATTAGAAGCCCTGCAGAGAATGGATAAATATTCAAACTGCAAAAACATATTGGACATTTCATTGTACAGAAATGACAGTTATTTACACGTAACTGAAAACATATATGTAAGCAGTCAGACAAGTATTAATGTTTAGCTTAAATAAATGTGTCTGTGTGCTTTCTTAGATGGAATGAATGAATTAATGGCATTATGTATGTGTTGTTATTCTAGTCTATAAGGGTGGAGTAGGTGATACTGCGGTACTATAACAGAAAACTACAAAGTGTGCAGTTATCCGCAGCCTAGGCACTATAGGTGTCAGTGATGCACGAGGACAGTGATTATGTAAAATTAAGTTGCTAGATGTTGTAAAACATATGTACATCTACAAAGGTCATAATTATGTGTTCAAAAGACAAAAAGGTGCCCACAAATCATCAACACTTCATAAAATAAGCACCCAGGAAGCAATCCAGCTCAAATAAAGCACTTTTATTCAGTTACACGAAGTATAATAACATCCACATAAATGTTTCACTTATAATTAATACACAATTAATAAATATTTTGATACTAAAGTTCATTTAACATTTTAAAACTTGTTATAAAACACACATTAAAGTACATAAATAATTTAATTATATTAAATAATAATATCACAATATTTATTAATTGTGTATTTAATATTAATGTTTATGTCTAAGTGACTATGTTTGGGTATTTAATTTTTATAGATAGTAGGCGTTATACAGTATATGAATATTTTAATGAATGTAATATGCTATTGGTTGATGTTTTAATTAAGCAAGTATAAAAATGGCTTTGATTTCATTGATTGTGTTATCTGATGAAGTCAGGAGAGGACGAAAACGCATTTATAAGTTAAACATTTATGTGGATGTCATTATACTTTGTGTGGTCATAATTATGTGTATTACACACATTAATAAATACATTAACAACAAAATTAAATTAATTAAATTGATGTAAATAAATTAACAACATGAGAATTGAACCCATAGATAACTGTATAGCTTTTACGAAGCCAGCTTAATTATCCCCATGAGCTAAGTGACACAACAGCTACTAGATGGTTATATAAATTATAAAAACATCTAGCTGACATATATATTATATATATATATATATATATATATATATATATATATATATATGGGTCTATATTATAATCTCGAAGTCTGACAATATCGAATATGATATTGTCGACACAAGAAGACCGAAAGTGCACTACATCGAACATTTAAATGGAAAATCTCTGTACGGGGATATTTCCATTTACTTTAATGTAGTGCATTCTTGGAGTTGGTATATTTAAATAGGAGGGTGTGGGGGGTGCATGGGGGCTTGACCCCTGCCTACACACTATTTATTTATTTATTTTTTTTTTTTAGTATTTTTTTTTTGGTTTCAATGGTTTAAGGCTTCGATCACTAAAGTTCGATCTTTAGTGATTCAAAGTTTTAAACCTTTAAGATTATAATATAAACCCATATATATATATATATATATATATATATATATATATATATATATATATATATATATATATATATATATATATATATATATATATTATATATAGGATAGAGAAATATCTGTAAAATCTGTAGGAATGCTCAGGTATATGTAAAATGTTGACACTTGCTTTAGGAATCTACAGGCTGCTTCCACACCTCTGCAACCCTCCATCAAAGATCCTCTATGTTAATACAATTCAGATAATCATAGTGGTGGCAAATCTGCACTCCTGTGCTGCAGATTCCTGTCCTCCATCAGTGCTTGCTCTTAATCCTGTCCCATACATTGATCATGATGAAGTTTCAGAGTCTGATCCTCATTGTCTGCTCCCATGTGGCGTACACAGTCAATATCTGGGTCAACTCCTCATCAGTCCAGTTGGACACCCAAACACATCTCAGCCTCCTCATCATGGCCATCATGATCCTCAAGTAGAAGAAGTCTGTAAAATACAAACACAGAGAAATGCTCACTGAGGTACCACTCAGTTCACAGTTAGCAATGGCCTGATCAGTAAATGTATCAAAATCAACATTTGAAAGTGACACTGATGTCACGTTATCAGATCATTGGACGATAATGGCACGATACCTGTTGGGTGTTTATGAAGTACACCAGGATGTTATGACGCATGAAGCCAATTTACACAGAGGTGCACAAATGGAATTCCAAACACTTGAATTTTAATGAGCCTCATTAATTATCTATGGCACGAATGGTACTTAAAGGTGGGTGTACATTAGGTGCATTTTGATTCCGTGATTTGAAGTAAGAGGTACCTTGGCAATTGGTAGTATTTCTGTTCAGCTGATTAGTATGTCTTTGCAATTCAGTCATTTCCAAAGGTACCTGGTTAAATTAATTGTTACTTAAAATGTTATCTTAAACAGAAGTTATTATAACTAACTGGAATGATGTTGTTTTAAACTTTATGCATACAGGTGTTGCTATTTTAAATATGTGATTTCAGTCCCATATGCAATTGTACAGGAAGACTTATGTTGCAAATGTTAACAGTATATGAAGGTTGATTTATGGATCATCCCCAATTCATACTGGCAATTCCTTGCACTCTGTGGTGTAACTATGGAAACCTATAGATTCCAATGTGGATATTATGGATATTTCTTAATTCACGTTTCCTAACTAAGCTTTTAAAATCATATGCTGCTGCTTTTATGGATATTTCTTCAATGATGCTTCTTAGAAAAAGTGCTACTGGCTCAATATATTAAGGATCCATACTATCTGTGGCCTGCTTATGGATCCTGAGGTTTTCTGACAATTTCTGTAAGTTGTTAAATTGTTATTTGGTATAGAGACTCCTTTGGCATGATGTTGTTGTCTTTGGACCTCCATTTCCAATATACAGTATGTAGTGTGAGGGTTTTGTAATCCCACTCACAAATGGTAAAGATATGACAAGTTATATTCATTTTACAAATGTTATGTATGAAGGCATTGTTGTTAATTTTACGTCACATTATTATTTATCACAGTCAGTGTTATTCAGACCTTTGCATTGCACAGGAATGCATACTGTTTATGTTGACATATGCTGTTCACAGAATAAAATGCATAAATGAGCTCACACAGGAATATTACCATGTGTATATCACTATCTTTCAGATGGTCAACCAGGGGTGACAACCTCTTCCCCCAGGAAATTACATCATAATTGATGTTCTATGGCAACATGGATGGAGACTCCTAGGCCATTCAGGTGTAGGCATCTGAATGGAGAGCTGATAAGTCAGCAAGCAAAGGAGAGTAGTATTGCTGGAATTGAATTCATCCTCAAGTCTTGGTAAGTACCTTCATGAGGAGGACTCTGTTCTTTAAAAAAATCTCACCAAGATGACACTGATATATAAACTGTATTTTATATAGCATATATCATGGGCAGAAGTAGGTTAAAAAATAAAAAGAGATAGCTGGCTGCAAAATGTCCAGGATAAAAAAGTGTCCAATCCTGGTAGGTACACTGGTGCCAGGACTGGAAAAAAGGACAGTGTAGAATCCTCAAGACATGGACACATTCCTACAATGGGACTAGGGCAGGCCCAGGGGGAGGATGACCCCACCTGTTGTAGAAGGATGTAGCAATCCACAAAAATCACAAAACCGATAAGCCAAAAAAGAGCCATAAAGAAGATAGAGTGGACTATTGAGGATAAGAAAGAAATTATGTATTGTTGCTATTATGCAAGAAGCCCAGAATTTCCAGATAGAAGATATACAAAAAGATTAAGACAGAAATTAGAGGAAAGAAAAATACTTCCACAAGAAAAACTCAGAAGTTTCAAATGAAAATTTGTTTTCATAAATACAACAGATTTATGGAAAACTTTAGGTAGACCAAGAAACCTTGGGCCATTTTGAAAAAGAAGCAACTGAGGAAAAGTAAAAATATAAAGAACAAAATCTAGAGACTTTTGAAAGGTTTAAAAAAGAAATATGGACATGGGAAAGAAAGAAAGATCTGATATGGTACAATATTTATGCAAAGGAGAAAGCTAAATTAATCAGCAAAAAAAAAGGCATCCCCAAAGATATAAAAAAAATACAGGCAAAGGCATCAGATATGGAAAAATCTGCAATAAAAAAAAAAATAAGATCACGAAGAGGGAGTGTAGAACAGAAGACTAATAAAGTAGAAGTTAAAAAAATAGAAGACAAAGTTATGGAATACTTGCAAAGTGAAGGGCTTAGTGCAGAAAGTCTAACACGGGTTACATCACAGCATGATGAAACAAGTCCCTAAAGTAAGGAGAAACAGAAGGAGCAGTAAACATCTGAATAAGATATATGGACAATGGAAAGAAAAAGAGATTTAATATTATAGCAATAACCCACGCCTGGGTGTGGGTAATGCTGGATTTACCCACAGTTGGTGTGGTTTGGTCACGAGGGCGAAGCCCGAATGGCCAAACAAAGCCAACCGTGGGTAAATCCAGCATTACCCCCACCCAGAAGTGGGTTATTGCTATTATACAATGACATTATTTAAGAAAAAAAATAATCACTTTTATTAAATAATGGCATTGTATAATGCCTCCTTGCTGCCCTTCCACGGCTGTCTGGTATTTTGCAGCAGTTCTGATGTACTGCACATGCGTATGCCTACGCAGTACATCAGAGCTTTGAGCAAAAGCAACGGAGAAGGCAAGATCTCTGTTGCTTTTTACAAACTGTTTCACTATGTTAAATAGGTTTAACATAGCGAGACAGCTTTAAAAAAGCAACGGAGAATCTCCCCCTTGTACAGAAAGATGACTGTTACTGTCCTCCACTCTACTGGACTAAACCTGTCTGCAGGCTGTCGTTAAATAGAGATCTGAGTGGGTCTGCTAGGTAATGTTTCAAGCTATTTAACATGCACCTCTGGATTCTGTCAGGAACCATTATGTGTTTCTAGATTTAGAGAGTGCAGTGATGACCTGTTCTTTTGTTATAAAAGGAATGGTATGGGATATTATAAGTGGAGTGACCAGAGGTGATGAGTGAGTGAAATCTGAGCTGCATTTATCAGCAAGCAGGTTTGGTATTTCTTCTGGATGAATATAGACAATGTTATCTGCAGCCAACTCAGCACATTGTTGAGTGCTTCCCTTATAATTTTGGACATAACTAAAATGCTCTATAGTTATGCTTTGCTTGGGAGGCTATTTTAATCTCATATTTAACTTTTAAAGACTTGACTAGTTCTCTGATTTGCCAGTTGAGACTAATGAGGTTTTTTTTCTCTGTTGTGCACCCTCCCACTAACTTTTAGAAAAGGAAGTTCTTCCTTCTCTTGATAGTCTATATATGCCAGATGTCTACCAGGATGGCTTGTTTTTACAGCTTGACCTGGGTTTAGTTCAGTCAGGTACTGCCATTGTTTAAGTGGTTGTACAGGGCATTCATGTATATTTCTACATAGGCCTCCATGTTTTGGGGGTAAGGGGGAACTTTATAATTGCCTATGCTATCACGTAATAGGAGGTATTTTGACTTGGAAAAATTATTTTCAGTTTTTGGGTTTGATGGGAGTACAACTGTTATATTTATTTCAAAGGACACCAATTTATGATCCGATCTTATCAATTAGAACATTATGCTAGGAGGATACAAAGCTCCTCCATGTTTGTGAGTACTATGTCAAGAATATTTGAGCCCCTAGTGGGAGTGCAGACCAGCTGTTCCCGAGAATTTGCATTGACAATGTCCAGGAATCTCTGAGCCTGTATGTTAGTGGTCATATATGTTACATGTTTTATGGAGGGGTAGTTAAAATCACCCATGATTACTGTGTTGAGATGAACAGTAAGTGATTCTAGTAACTTCAGGTATGCGGACTGGTTTTCATGGTTCATAATTGGGGGCCTGAAGATAGTTACAACATGAAGGGGGATTTGTCCTATGATCAGCTGGAAATGGAGTAGCTCAAGCTAGTCATCCTGCTTGTCCAATTCAGAGGTGTGATTTTATTTATTTATTTAACATTTTTTTTAATCAGAAAATCCGACTTGGAACAAAGTCAATTTTCAGCAGAGGCCTGGGGAGAAACACTCCAGATGCATGTCCTTGTAACGTGGGAGGGAACTGGAGCACCCAGAGAAAACCCACATGAATGTAGGGAGGACATGCAGACTCCGCACAGAAGGCACCACAGCTGAGAATCATACCAAGGAACCTATTGCTGTGACATAGCAACACAACCACTGTACCACTGTGGCATCCAATGTAATTGCTTTTCATGTAAATAGAATCACCTCTTCCTTTAATTTTTCATTTTTCAGAGGGTGGTCTGAATGTATGATAGGTATTTGTAGCCTTACACTGCTTGGGTGTTTTCTGTAAAGACCTGAACCACAATTTTGTAACTGCACAGAAATCAGCATTCTCTAGGGTAAGGAAAGCTTCCAGGGAGTGCAGTTTTTTGTTAAGACTCCTAGCATTAAGTAGTATTACCTTCATCTTGGCATTAGAATAATTTGTTACATTGGTAGGTCTGTTGGTTTGGTACTGTCTAAAAAGGTACTATGGGGGTGGCTAATTCCTTAGATAGTATTCGAAAGCCTAGTGGTGATAGATGCAGACCATCTCTGGCAAAGCAATATCATCTTTCAATCATATTGTCCAAGCCTGACAAATACTGGATCTCCTTGCAATGATACCAGAAGCTAAGCCAATTATTGCAGTCAGCCATTTTCTATTTGTATTGTGGTATCATTCTTGGTGAGGGTAGAATGTTGCTGAATGTAAGGCTCATACCAGCCTGCAACACTTATTCAGAGAAGTCCATCATGTTTGTCTTCATATAGTCCAGAGAGGTACATCTCAGGTCATTCACACCCACATGGACTATGACTGAGTTATACTGGTAGTTGTGGTTGATTTACCCGCGGGCCTGAGTAATCTGGTGAATCCTGACCCCTAATATGCAATGGATTGTAACCCTCTCTTTATCCAGCCAGGTGAGGGAGGACATCTGTGTGTCTCATGATGGAGTCTCCTATGACAAAGATTGTTTGAATGTGTGGTGTTTCATCTTAGGGGCTTGTTTGTACAGACAATTTGATGTGTACTTTTATGTGTAGTGGTTGGTGTTGACTTGGTTTTGTTTGTATCTAGTTTCTGAGGGAAGCACACAGGAGGCTTCTGAGGTTTTGGTATGTTACTTGTGAGTACATCTGCATATATATATATATATATATATATATATATATATATATACATATATATATATATATATATATATATATATATATATATATATATATATATATATACGCTTTATATATTGAGACATTATTTAGTGAGGGAAACAAGGTGCATATGATGCCAACCTGTCTGTCATTTGATTTGTCAGTATGTGAGAACCATGTCTCAACATTCATAGTGTAACTACATCTCTCATATACTGAGTTTGCTTTTTTGTTATCAGATAAAGTGGTTGTCATTATACATGAGACAATCACTACTTTGCCTTAGGATGCTTTTGTCCACCAGGTTGGCCACAGAGATAGTAGAAAAGTGCTTTTCCATGGTTTCAGTTTTTTATTATGGGTATAACAAGGGGTAAGAATGTGGAGATTTAACTGTACTGGGATGATAGCACATGGACAAAGAATGGGTACTATACTCTGTCAACTGCAGTTATTCAACAAGGTGATGCTGCTGTGTGATGAAATCAGATGTTCCTAGAGTGCCAGGGGGACTCAGAAAGGCTGCAGAGATAGTTATTCTAAGGGAAATTTTAACTTGAGAGTGTTTGTGTCAATATACGGCACAGTTAATTGTTGCTGTGCAGAGAACAGCCTAGCACAAGCACTGGGCTTCCTCTTCATCAGCACCATCTTCCCATAAGGTGTTGTCAGGTGTGTGAGTTTTTTTTGTATTCCTGGAATATGACATGTATGTTGTCCTTGTAACCAAATCATATACTCCATGTATGAAGATTCCATGATACATACACACAGTAGACCTCATGTAAAGTCATTATTATTTGTAACATTGCATATGTCTTTGATGATACCCATCATGTGATATAAGCACATTGTCCTGATCTGTGCCTTTGTATCATGTAGCACATCAACTATCTGCATCATCCAGCAGTCCATCCAGGGATCATGATGTGGTTGAAGATGTGTTTCAGCATGGTGTTATGGCCCCTGGCACATGGGACCTTGAGGTGTTTGGAGTGTCGATCCATGAGACTGACAATGATGTTGCTACAGCTGTGGCCTCAGATGTGAAGGTCAACTTGTCTAGCCATTTGGAGGATGCTGGCATAGTGAATGCTGAAAAAGGTGAGGCTGTTGAACAACAGACCCCATTTGAAACCACTGCTGATGTCAGTTCCACAGAACATCCAGAAACTGGGTCTTATGGCAGACATAGGCAAGCAGTTATGGTCAAGTGTCAATGTGTGTCCACCTACTGCTGCAGATGAATGAACAGTCACAGCAATGGCATGGGTCAGATGTCGTACACTTGCCTCTGCCACAGATCATGTGTCACACCAGCTATATGTCATGCATGAAGGACAAGATCACAGACACAGTGAGATTCTGGCTGCATTAGTTGATTAAAATGAGAGTCTGCTTGCTGTGGCACAGCTGGACAAAACCCTGGCCTCTACGGTACTGCAGCAGTGTCACACTACCAGCAGGATTCTGCATTCCCTGACTGTGGTCAGTAGATTGCAACCAGGGATAGTCAGGCCACCTGTCCAGAGAATAACCATTGGCCAACTAGGAACCCTATCTGTCGTCCAATCTGGACAGAGTTCAACTGCTGGCTCATCTGTTGTGGCCCCACCATTCACAAGGCTTAAACTTGCAGTCATATGCCTTCATCTCAACATGGTGTTCTTACCCTGTCAATCTCATCTATGGAATAACCAGGGCAATATGTTTCTGTACATGGTCGGGGCAGAGTGGACCATGGTATAAGACATCAGCGGGGTCACCCCAGATTGTATTACAGTGTGTCCAACAGTGTAAAATACATAGCTGGCTCACATTATTGAATTACCACTTTACTGTGATATGTATCTTCTGATATTAAAATTCCTGCATTATGCCCTATGTTATTTCTCTTTTTTCATGTTATTATATTGTAGAGATAGGAATGCATAACATTGATGTGTGTCCTTTACTGTTTTCCATACAGTGATACAACTATCTGAGTGTGTATGCATACCTGCATCATATGTACCTTGAAATGATGATCCTTGTTGTGACACATTTGCATATGTTCATGTTGTAACATGTTATGATTATGGTGTCATGTCTGATGCTCAGTGTGTACATCTAGTGGGCAATTTGCATTATATGCAATTTCTGTTGCTGTGGTGGGGAAACACCTGAACATTAATGTTCTATCTGTGTACTCGAATATGTGTTGTTTGTCATGACTCAAAGTTTTGGGTCAGATGTTGCCATGTTGCTCGGGTCTGCACTTGTGGTAGCACCCTACATTGTCTATACCTTATGTTCTTCTGCTCTGTCTCTGATATCTATGAGATGTCCTCTTAGACATCTGTGGTTCTTGGGGTAGTTCACTGATACCTATCCACTGGATAACTATATGCTCAAGTGATCATGTTGTGCAGCATGACAGGCACTGTTATCATCTGTGCTGCCTTCTCAGGTGTGTATTACAGTGAATCCATACATGTGCACAGACATCTGAACCAAGCTTTCAGTACACTAAACAACACACTCTTTGGTGTTTCTGATTGTTGCATGTCTCTGTTGTAGGCCTCCTGAGCAGGGTTGGATGGATTGCAGTAAAGTGCCAATAGCCACGTCTCAAGTGGATAATTACAGTCACCTGTTGTAGGAAATGGAAACACATGTGGTGAAGATGGATATTGCTGTGAGGGTTATCCTTAGCTTAAATCCTAGCTGTGTTCCTGAACTTAACCAGTAGTAGTCCCTGAGGCATTTTACCTTTCTGGAATGTAGCCCTCAGTCCACTTTCCCTTTATATGGTAGCATTATGAACACTTCCAGTGTGTGTTGCCATGATGTTTGTTATGCTGCCATCTGCTGCACATGAACAGCCAACCTTTTCTGTTTATATAGTGGTCTTCTTTAAGATGAACTGGTGTCTTGATAGGTATGTGTGTGCAATCTATTGCACTGACTACATGTGAGAAGTTTGCAGTGCTGTAATACAGGTACATTACAGTTCTTCACTCCATGGGGGTGGATGGAAAACGTATGTAGTCATCAATCTTGCACATTGATTCCAGGAATTTTGCCATGATATGACTGGTAGCTGTCTGTGATACTCCCACAGCATCCCCCAAGTGACCCAGGCAGAGACGCACTTTGGTTTCAAGGGTGATGGGCTTTCCTTACAGGGGCTGCACAGATGTGTGGGGCACACATGTTGCATATGGCTTGCACCAGCTTTCTGTCTAGTTGCAACCTGTTGATTATTTACTAGTCTGACAACTGGTTTTGTTGCAGCCCTGCTCTGACTCTAGCTGGTACCTTCCAGGTTGCACAGCCACAACTTCATTTATGGCTTGTATCACTGCAGCTTGTTCAGTTTATTAACAGCATTCGTATACATTTTTTGATGTTTTGCTATGGATTTCATCGTAATCCATAGTATTCACCTGAGGACCTTGGGGTTGGGTCCATAAAGCATTCTCTGAGGATTTCAGAAATAAAGTTGGCTTGGCTGTTTGTTACATTTAAGTTGCATTGGGTGCACATGATGTGTTTTGGAATGAGACCGGCATGCACGGAATACTTAATTATCCTACAGCTAATAACTAAGTACTCAGGCTACCTTCAATGTGTCTTATGAAATCACTTCCTTTAGGATGCTGCGCTGTCCACAAATAGCTTCAGCAAACGTTATGGAATCTGGCCTCATTGTTTGATTCTGCTCCCCTCCTTATGTAACAGACAGAATGTAACACAGACAATTTCAAAAAACATATGCATGAAACATGTTTTGATTGATTTATACAGAATAATTGTAACATTGATATGTGATAATAGCAATGAATGCTACCACAACAAAGTCAGCAGGTGACAGCTAACTTTTTGAAGCTAGCTATAAATCAGCTATACCTTACAGTGATTTAGCTAAGCACACACAGCTTTTAAGTATCATTTGCCCTATACATAATTAATGAGGTTCATTAACATTCAGTGTTTTGGCTTCCTATATGCGAACATCTATGTAAGTTCTAAAAACTTTGTACATTAACCAATAGCCTGGCATATTAGGTGTTCAGTGTAACTACCCAATAGCTATCATTAAATGCGAATATCTGCAATATGTGCCCAATGCCCTCCAATAATCTGCTGCCATCTTATTTGCATCAACTTTAAAATGTAGTATTGATACATTTTCTGCTCATACCATTGCTACCTGCTAACTGAGTGAGACCACAATTTTTTTGGAGAGCATTTTTCTACAGCTTTCAACTGCAATATGTTGATTGACATGAGGCTTCAGTGGGTTCAGGAACCAAACTGTACAGAGGAAGTGGAGACTACTCAGATACTCATTGTCTATGCTGGACATGAGCAGAGTATGCAGACATGCTCCAGGAACTTCACGATGATTGATATATGGAGCTAGATTGGGAGGGAGCACTGCAGATGGACTGGCATCTATCAGACTGGTGTGCAGTTCTGCTACTGCTATGATGATATACATCAGAGTGATGCAGAGGTCTGAGAGGTCTCAGAGGCTAGAAGATGCCTACAGCAAGTCACATAGTCCACACATTAACACCTGCATTGTCATGCATATATGTAAGTAGTAAGCATGTCTGTTTCTGTGAGTCTGTGTTTCAAGTGTAGTCCATTACTGCTCTTCCATAATATCTGTTTTTATAACATACAATGACCTGTGATGTTTCTTAGTTCCACTGGTTAAGCAAAATGCAAAATGACTGCTCTTCTCTTTTATATGGGTTAAAATCCCAATGTAGTCTACTTTTATGAATATTCATGGTGAGTAATGCAATTTTGCACATCACATATGGAAGACTTATGTTTGTTTGGTAACTTATACAGTACACATTTTTACATGTCTAGCATGGCTATGGTATATTGATACTTATAGAGTTTAGGTTGCAGGTGACTACATATTTCTCTGTTATCTGCAAACATAGATGCTGGAAGCTGTTGAAGACTGGGGGGAGGGCGGAGGGTGAGAGGGGCATTTAGTGATCTAAAAAGGGCAGTTTTTTTTTTAAACTATTTACTACCCCAACATGGATTCACTTGGAGGACATTTTAAGCTTAGCCAATTTCACTTTTGGTGCTTGAATTAACATTTCCTGATTGGTCTTACCTATCCCATGGCTGATAATTGTACATTAGCTCTAGTGAAAATAACTGTGATCATACTATAGATAATTTGAGGGAACTCATGTAAGGGATGCAGCATTTAGGAACTGCCTCTATCCATTAATGGCATGAGGGGCAATCCTGGAATACATTTTATATTATCCATCCATAGATCCAAGTTGCATTTGAATATTGACAGGGATAAGCTTTCGTTTATTTCAATGCATAGTCTGTAACCCCCTGTTGCTCCAGCAGCAGTCCCCTCCCCAGCCACTCCAATGTTCCTTTACTTAGCTATTTCTCCTCAGTTACCGTAAACATTGTTCAAACCTGTCAGCATGCATACTGTTTCTTATTTACTTCTATAATGATTACAGAAATTGAAATAAAATAGCACAAACAGTGAGCCATTTGCTAAACAATACAGTCTCGCAATGAAAACAGACTTAGTATGAGCAGTAAATTTCTCTGCCCTTGAAACTCCCATTCATTGAAAGGGCATGAAAACCCACATTCATTTTGCATCTGGCCAGTGGAGGACTAAGCTTACCTCTGTGTTGTTTTCAAACCATAGGCTCATTACACATTTTTAGGGACATGCATACATGTATGCATTCTTTGATTTACTTTCCTGATTGTATTAAATTATATTCCTTGTATAATGCAGCACCACTTGTTAGAATGTGTTTTAAATGTGTAGTTTTGAACAGTCTTCTAGTAAGCAATGAAACAATATGTATGAACCAATAATGACAAAACTACCAATTTCAGAAAATTTCAGCCATAAAAGGCCACTCAAACGTCTGTCATTACAATCCACCAATATCAGTAAATATGCAAAATCTCTGCAGAAGTAAAGTCATCTAAATAATTCCACATTACTGGGATCTGTAACTGATAAAGAGGTTGCTGCTAGCAAACAATTTCATATTTCATTATTTCATCTACAAATAAAGTGCCTGTTGCCCTTGAAGAATAAATTACTTATTGCTGCAACAACAAATAAGATATCCCAAACTCTTACGACAAAAAAACAAGAAAATGCCAGTGAATGACAGCTGTACTTTCCACCAGAGATTTTTTATTGTACAAACAGAATTTCTCTTAGCGCCTCGGCCGCAGCCAGCATCAATGGGGCCAGATGGTGTCCCAGGCTGCGTCTTGCA
Source organism: Protopterus annectens (assembly GCF_019279795.1). NCBI lineage: Eukaryota > Metazoa > Chordata > Ceratodontiformes > Protopteridae > Protopterus > Protopterus annectens. The sequence continues at coordinate 290,631,877 of NC_056744.1, forward strand.
CAAATTACAGAAGGAACTAACCCCCCACCTAAACACACTGTTCAACCTCAGGCTCTCCACAGGCTACATGCCTGTAGAATGGCGCACAGCAACGGTTATTCCTCTCCACAAAGGAGGAGCCACAACTGACCCTGGTAACTATCGCTCCATAAGCCTGGTCTGCAAGGCTATAGAGCGCATCATCATGGAACTCATTAACAAAGACATTTGGAACCTCCAAACACTTGACCTGACCCAGTTCGGCTTTGTTAAGGGAAGATCATGTCTACTAAACCTGGTTGACTTCTTCTAGACAGTCACCAAGGCCATAGACGAGGGAAAGATGGCTCACACAGCCTACCTTGACCTCACCAAGGCTTTTGACAACATTCCCCACTTGGGTATTACAAAAAAACTCACCAGCCTGAACATAAACCCCTATGTTACAAGATGGGTTGCCTACTGGCTTTCAGACAGAACTCACATGGTAAGAATAGTGGGCTCCAGGTCCGACTTTAAACCAGTCACAAGTGGTGTCCCACAAGGCTCGGTCCTAGGACCCTACTGTTCGGCATATACTTCTCAGAAGTACAGGCAAACACAGGTGGAATATGGCTAACCAAGTTCGCCGATCATTGCAAACTGGGAGCCATAATTGACTCTCCGGCTGACATTGACATCTTCCAAAAGGGCCTTACTGAGATGGACACCTGGTGTCAAAGTCATGGCCTCAAGCTAAATGCCAAAAAATGCATAGTCATAATGTTTGGGAAAAACAAAACACCCATGAATTACCACATAGGTGGCAGCCCCCTTAATACAGAAGAGGTAATAAGAGAACTGGAGACCCAGGTAGATAGTAATCTCTCCTTTGACAATCATATTGCCAAAGTAGTTAGGAAATCCTTCTATGTGGCCCATCTAATTACTAAAGGGTTTACATCTAGAAATAAAGAGGTTATAGTGCGCCTCTACTCGTCACTCATCAGACCCATCATAGAGTACAATGCCCCATTTGGGATATACCTCACAAGACACTTCCAACAGCTGGAAAGATCACAAAGGTACCTCACCAAGAGGATTACTGGCCTCAAGCATGTGTCCTATGCAGCCCAACTGAAAAAACTTCGGCTGTACTCAGTGGCATATCGCTTACTCAGGGGTGATCTCTGCCTGACTTACAAAGCCATGTCCAACTCAGAATTGATGGACATGCTCCACCTAAAAAAATCCAAGTCACTGTGAGCCACGCACTCTAGTGAGCTAAACCTCACCACAACAATAAATAGAACATGCTGGAGAGATAGAGTCCTGTCACAGAGACTCCCCATGCTTTGGAACAAAATTCCAAACTACATTAGGCAGAGCCCCTGACTAACACTCTTCAAGAGATACTTTGATGAGTGGATAGGTAACAGAAAATACACCCCTGGGATCAGTTCATTGGCTCTGCTTGACAAAGGATCAGTTAATTAATCAATTGGGTGGTGAAAGCCAACACACTCTGGCTAGGCATATAAATGCCCTCGGTCAGATAGCCTAGTACCTACCTATGAACATATAAGCTAGTAACACTGCAATAGGGGCTGGATGGCAAACTAATAGTTTCCTAGTTACATCATCCAGAGGAGGACATTCACAGGACTGCAGCATCCCCTCCCTTTAAAGTACAACACAGTACAGTATCAGCACTCCATCTGCATACTGTGGGAGTAAAACCCACAGCCTTCTGCATCAAATACAAGTATACTACCTGTTGTGCTACTAACAACACAAGCAGACTTGGCATAAGCAGCACTAAACTTCTCTTTCCCTGAAGCTGTCAGCTCCTTGCAAAATCCTCACTCAACTCCTTGAATCACAAGTGGTGGTATGTGTGGAAAATTTGGGCTCTTGTTTCTTGTATTTAAAGTACAGGGTTTGGGCCTGAGTAACACTAACCACTAGGTATGCCTAAATGGGGTATTCTCACACAGACACACAAAATCCCCCCAGCAAGTGGGATCATCAGCAACACACACACACAATCCTACCAACAAGTGGGATCATCAGCAACAACCAGTCCCCCCAACAAGCGGATAATCAGCAACACACAATCCCCCCCAGCAAGCGGATCATCAGCAACACACAACCCCCCCATCAAGCGGGATCATCAGCAACCCCCCCCCACACACACACACACACATAATCCCCCCAGCAAGTGGGATCATCAGCAACACACACACATAAAATCCCCCCAGCAGCAGAGCAACAGCATGAATCATCAACAACACAATCCCCCCAGCAGCATGGATAATCAGCAACACAATCCCCCCAGCAGCATAGATTATCAGCAACACAACCCCCCCCCCCCAGCAGCATGAATCATCAGCAACACAATCCCCCCAGCAGCATGGATCATCAGCAACACAATCCCCACAGCAGCATGAATCATGAGCAACACAATCCCCCCAGCAGCATGAATCATCAGCAACATAATCCCCCCAGCAGCATAGATTATCAGCAACACAATCCCCCCAGCAGCATGAATCATCAGCAACACAATCTCCCCAGCAGCATGGATAATCAGCAACACAATCCCCCCAGCAGCATGAATCATCAGCAACACAATCCCCCCAGCAGCATGAATCATCAGCAACACAATCCCCCCAGCAGCATAGATTATCAGCAACACAATCTCCCCAGCAGCATGAATCATCAACAACACAATTCCCCCAGCAGCATGAATCATCAGCAACATAATCCCCCCAGCAGCATAGATTATCAGCAACACAATCCCCCCAGCAGCATAGATTATCAGCAACACAATCCCCCCAGCAGCATGAATCATCAGCAACACAATCCCCCCAGCAGCATAGATTATCAGCAATACAATCCCCCCAGCAGCATGAATCATCAGCAACACAATCCCCCCAGCAGCATGAATCATCATCAGCATAATCCCCCCAGCATCATAGATTATCAGTAACACAATCCGCCCAGCAGCATGAATAATCAGCAACACAATCCCCCCAGCAGCATGAATCATCAGCAACACAACACCCCCCAGCAGCATGAATCATCAGCAACACAATCCCCCAGCAGCATGGATTATCAGCAACACAATCCCCCCATCAGCATGGATTATCAGCAACACAATCCCCCCAGCAGCATGGATCATCAGCAACACAATCCCCCCAGCAGCATGGATTATCAGCAAACAATCCCCCCAGCAGCATGGATCATCAGCAACACAATCCCCCCAGCAGCATGGATCATCAGCAACACAATTCCCCCATTGATCAGAAACTACTCCTTACCTGTGCCTGAATTCCTTAAGAGCAAGAGCTGTATGTATGGGCAACAGGTAACCAGGCTGATGCACACTCACTTTAAGATGGAAGTTTAAAATTTTGTGCCTGTGCTGGCACGCATGCCAGGTGGGAGCAACTAATGGATCCTCTTCCATTTTTGTTTCTTTGCTGCCATGGGGACAAGACCAGATGGTCTTATAAAACTGGGGGAGTGTTCCCTCCCCCTCTCTCAATGGTTCTGGCACCCTTGTCTGCAAAACTTCTAGAAACATCTTACGGTATATTTCTGTATGTGTGAATGCTGAGTAAACATGCATTAGTTCCAAATTATACAAATCATGACATTCGTTTGTAATCCATATCTGCTTTCATCGCTTTAATGAATATAAGACCAATGCAGGTCAGTATGGCTGAAATAGGTATGAGTCTTGTAAACACAATGGGAGTATAAGAACTGTAGATCTTATACTGTCTTATGGCTGTATGTGGAGACTTATGGCATTGAATTCCACAGTTATCCAATAATGCCTTTAATGGCTATTTATTTTTCAAAAATATAATCTGTGTTTTTTTTTTTTTTGCCAACTATGACAAATAACATCAATGTGATGATACACACTAGCTTTATAAGTTGGATAAATGTGTGCTCCTTCATTATTCTATAGAGTTTTACAACATTAATGGATGCATGATGTCTTTTAGCCCAAATGGTTAAGTCATATGCCAGTATAAATGTTTTTGAATATGTGTAGGCCTGAATCTCAGTGTAGCCTATTTTGGATATCTTGGCAGTTTTTCATTTCCTATTTAATAACACATATGGTAGATGGTTGGTAAATTATGCAGTACTGATTTTTACAAATCTATCATGGCTGTGATGCATTGACACCTATAGCACTTAGGCTGTAGATAACTACGCACATCTCTTTTATCCACAAATCTTCTAGAAACATCATACTTCTGTTAATAAAGATCAATGTGCAAATTCTGGGTAATACATATATGTTATCTATACAGTTTGAATTACACAACATTGTTATAATTCACTACTTCTTTTCATTGCCTGCCCTCCCACCTATATTAAAAGTGTACATTTTAAACCCTGAGTTGAACAGTTGTTCCTTTAATGTTTATTTACGTATTTCAAGTACAGACAAATGCTTTGTTGTAAACTATGACAGATGGAACTCTGAACTGTTATAGCTGTGATATATTGCTGTGAGCAATGTGATGGCATATAGTCACAATGGCATAGTTTTGTAGTACAATTCCACAACACATGAAAGTAGCTATATTCTTGTTTTACTTGTAGTGTAATATACACACACAATATCACATTTTAGTGCAGATGTACATTGTTTAACTTCTATTAATCCATGCAATTGCATCAATATCTATTAAATAGACAGCTAGTGTTCTGGCCTTCAGTGTAAACATAGATGACATTCATAGGGTTGCATCTTGCTTCTTCCTATTTCTTTATACTAATCCTCATTTGTGCACAGTATTACAATATACACATCAGTGACTAAATATGTAAAATTTGATGAGTTTTATGCCTTGGCTAGATGACATATGTAATACTCTCTAATTTTTCATTGTTCTGTTATTGGGCATAGCAGCCATTATATACTGACTTGAAGCAATCCTTATTTTGCTGTAATACATCATCTTTTCCTGTCTGCAGCTGATGAAGTCTGTACCCAAAATTGTGCATTGTGTTTAGAGCATATGTACAGGTTTGAGGTGTCATCACTGTCCACCTTTAATTCTCCATAAATACTACTAACATAGTAAATCCTTCAGGTCCAAATGTGTATTTTTGCGATCATTGTTATGCTACAAGTCAGGCAAACTCTTCTTGTATGCCTGAGATGTTGCACAATATATTCATGATCATCATTACCTTTTTTAACTGTGAAGTACAGATATAAGCATAATACACATGTAGGTAGTGACAGTGATAAACTTATTGAGGGACACTTATGTATGTGTGTCATACACATAATTTCTAGCACTTACATGCTGCTGCCATTCTTGTGATTGTGGAGTTATTCAAGTTTTTAAATTCCATTCCAGTTATGTTGTGATGTCACCCATTAACCACATTGCATTGCTCATGTTATTTGTATATACATGTTAAGTGTACCATTGTCTGTTAATCTTACAATATATTTAAACACACATATTCTAATCACAGAATGTCAACATGATGCATTAATCGCCCATAATGATATGTTATAGTGGAAATGTAAATGCTATATTGACACCTTAATATAAATGTGTGAGGCACACTTTGAGTAATGAATTGCTAAACGATTACTGTCAGAGTCTGTGTCTAACATTGGTACTATGTGTGTATGTCACTGTCTTGCACTATGGCTGTGTCTGTGTTAGTTTATGCTGTGCCAAATATTATATAAATGGTGGTCTATGTCAGTATTGCATAATACACTTGTCTTGAAACTGCCTAGTATATGTGTGTGTTCTGTACACCATGTGCCCTTTGCATGCATACTAAAATGTGATGTCAGTAAATGTGCACATGTATTTCTTATGAACTGGGTATTACATGCCATGTAATATACTGGAATAATATAATGATGATGTATGATGGGTGTACTGGACCATACATGACCTTCTGTTCATATCATCAATATATGAATACCAGGACATTGACAATGTTGTATAATCATGGCAGTACAATGGTTATTATTGTCACAACTTTGTGTCTTCTATGCCATAGCCACTGACAATTATGTTGTAATGACAAATGTACTGTATTATGATATAACTTGAGTAAATATTTCACATGTCCTGTGTCATAAGTGATTATTATGTCAACTGCATATCATATACTCTCTATACAATTATGTGTGTGAACATGTGATTGTATTTTATTACAAACATATTTGGCATATGACTGTGATGCACATTACACACAATTCTGTACATTAATATGGATTTAATTCATGCCTTATATCACATATAGTGTTAGATTTGGATAAGGTCATACCGTCGTGTGATATCACATACACAACAGTTACCGTATGCAGAATATTGATGTCTCTATGACATGTTACTTAGTCATATATTTTTGGTTAATATCTCTTATGTGTATGCTTTCTTCCGGTGTTGCACTTTAACAGAGCATGGGACCTGTGCATGCTCATCAATTGCATGCCACTGTTGACACAGCTTGCCAGACCACTGCCAGGTGAGTTGGACTCCAAAGACCAGGATGATGTCCATGACAGGGATGACAATGATGACTACAACAGACTGGGACCTATGCATGCCAATGTTTCTGCTGCTTATTATAGAAGATGACTACCACCATGACAAGGAGATGATTTTTAGGACCAGATCCAGGACATAGTGACAGGCATCTTCCAGATGCAGATTCCAGATGAGCAACTTGGTGGGAAAATTCTTTCAGGACATGTTAAGACTATGAGCCATGTGTGATTCATTCCAGGAGATCACTTGAGAGATCTTTCTTGATGTTTGACCCTATCAGGGTAGCCCCTCAGGACTGCCTGTATGATCTACTTTTGTAATGCTGCCACCATGGTGTTTTCCATAGTCAACTATTTGTGTTCTTGGTATAAATGTACAGACATTCCATATTGTTGTCATGCTTTTCTAACATATATTATAATGTACACTGCATGTATCATGTATGTGGCTTTATCTTGCTGCTGCAATATGACACACATTACCAAATGCCATAAGCATTTTATTTATCTGATCATGCTGCCAGTACTGCATACATTGGCTCATATGGGCAGGGATGCTACTCCTTCAATCAGTATGTGTGTGTACTCCTATGCATGCAATGCAGCATAATATTATTATGTCCAATAGATGCTGGCCATATATGTGACAGATATGACTGTTGCAGTAACCATGATGTGAGTGAGACATGCTTGTGTTGTTTCTGTAAACAATAAGGTGGGATGACAGCAACTCACATACTACATTATTCCAATTGTTCTCACATAACACAATTAGGTGGGTCCAGTGCAATTATTTCCATGTTATCCATGTTTATATTGTACCCATTTCTGTGTTGGTTGTTGCTGTCTTATGTTTACTGTTGCTGTCTTATGTTTGCTCAACAATGTGAGATGTCCTTGATTTTGTGATTTATCTAACATGCTTGTGTCATGTTGTTACACTAGCACAATGACCTTGTGTGGCACATACAGGCAAATATTGTACCATGTTGTATTACAGTACTATGACTGGTATATATGAGCATGTATCCTTCACATAATGCAGTGACATTCACTGGTCCATTTGTGAATATACAAATATGATGCTTTCTTTAGCATCATTCATGATTCACTTGCTTGTCCATATTTTGCATATTTCAATAGCCGGACTTTTTAGGGATAAATTATATTATAACAGCTATACACAAGATTTGCATGCATGTCCATATGCATGTATTTGTGGTACATATGCAATGATTTACATGGATGTACATTTGTATGGTTGTATTATGATTGGCACAGAACTGCCATTGTAATATGTGACTGTGTCTCCCTTAGCTAGGGTTGTTCTGCTTTATTCTGTGCTACTTTCTCTTGCTGGTGTTTCCTCACTGATCTGGGGCTGTATTGCATATCTCTCTTCCCCACTATAGCTTTAAATATGCATTGCACATGTGTATATTTACCTTCCTGTACATTATCATCATTGGCATATTGGTGATCTGGTACAATGTTACCTTATGCAACCATGTTGTGTATCATGCACATACAAGGCATATGCATGCAAGGTGGTAGCAATTGATGTGATTCCATCATTGTTCATGTTATATTCATGTGTTGTACATTACCCAGTGATTTTTATGTATCCTGCCTATGCACAGGCTTACATTCCTTAACTGTCATGTCTCATTCATGTATCACCATTTACTTCATATTACATACCATTGGTGTTGGTATATGTAATGAACATTCTTTCTGTCTTAATCATTTTATTTCATTTCATGTCACACATATGCATTGTATACCAACAACCCATTTGCATTGCTTCTGGGATGGCACATGTCTTGACATATGGATTCAATTTCATCTGCATTTGTGGTGTTTACACTTATTTGTTTATTACACAGTCACATTAACATTTTGCTGTGGTACTGCTGTTTGGCACTCTTCTTGGTTGATTGCCTTTTACATGCAGGGTTGGAGGGTCTAATCTGTCATCCACTTGACTGTTCCTGTATTTGCTCATCCTTGCTGTTGCTTGACTTGCACTTGCACTGCTGGCAGCCTAGTGGATGATTGTATTTTATACCTGTTGTGTACTGCAGTTATGGCACTCCCTATTTAATTTTCTTCGACCCACAACTACTATCAGTTTTACTCATTTTGGTATGACTACCACACAGTTTGCCACATCTCAGCAATGAAGTGTGCATCGGTACATATGCATTTCTGTGTTGCACCATGACTGTTATGCATCCCTACCCTGCTTGCCATTTTTCCTTCACCCATGTTGTATATTCTGTAGGTCTGCTGTTTGTGTACATTATCTCACCTTTATTTGTATTTCTGATCTGTGTCTGTTATGCCTAGTGATATTTGCTATATGTTTATACCCACAAAAAAAAATTGCCAATGCCCCTCTAACTCTCGTTCTGACATTCATATTCCATCATATCTCTTGTGTGTTCCTCTTCTTCACCCTTGCCCCACATCTCCTTTTCTGTCACCATATTTTCTTGGGTGTGTGCATTACTTGTGTTCCCCACACATGTTCCCTACCTGTTATTAGCTACTGTTAGCCATGGCAAAGGGGTATATATATATATATGTGTGTGTGTGTGTGTGTGTGTGTGTGTGTGTCTGAATTACAAAAACATCCATAATTGTTTGCGGATCTTTGTCACTTTTTGGAAATAGCGATTGATGGACATTATTCTTCCTTTAGCACTTTCCACGAGTTACTGAAAGTTCCATTGAGCTTGTATAATGTCCGTAGATGTGCATTGGAATTGCACATCTATATCTTACTTTTGTTTTCTTTGAATGTAACTTTGACATGACTGCTTGTGGTTGCGCTGACATCACTGGTTATTTATGCTTTGGACTGAGTTATACTCTGCAGGCTGAGGCATATTTGCATATTACTTGATTTGCCACATTCGTGAGTGGAACTTGGCACATCCTGCCAGATTCTGCAAACTTTATGAAATCTGGACCATAGTAAGATGAAGTCAACCAAGGTGAGACACATATGAAGACAGAAGGCAAAATGGGCATGAGCTAATAATATCGGTGAGTACAAAGCAGAGCAGGGGTATAAAAATAAGTGGGAAAGTGCATCTTTAGGTTTTGATGGGCAAATGTAAAAGGGAATGTTCTATTTGTTCCTATGATAAGCAAGGTGATAGGTGATGTTTAGTTATCTGTTTATTTGTCTATGTTTTCATTTACTTATGTTTTGATTATCCAGTTGTCTGTCTGATCATGAGTTTATTACACTGGAGGCAATGGAAGCTGTCTTCATCCACAGTATTAAAAATAAATTATCTCCAATATCAGTAATATGGTAGAAATCAGAAATAGTGCAAAAACAAAACAAAGGCTGTAAACATAAATGCTTATACTGTACCATGAAACAGACATGATGCAGCCTTACCATTATGATAAGCAATTCAGTACTGGAAAACACTGGAAAAAGAACTTAATTTCATTAAATAGTAGACAGAAAAAATACACTATTATGTGATGTTATCACTATGAGTAGGTTTCTTTGTTTAAACATGTTCACTTGATATCCCCATTAAATGTACTAATGTTTCTGATAATTAAAGTCCTAAAATCTCCCCCCTAAAAATGTTTTTCTTGCCTTGGTACCTTCTGACCATTACTGAACAATTGATCCATTCCCTCCACACTGCACATACTGAGGGGTCAGAGCATTTCCCACCATTCATTTCCTTTAAGCATGCAAGGCAAAGGGAGTGACTGGGGGTGGTACTGTCATCCAGGTGGTTATAAACATTTGCTATACTTTCTAAACTCTGTTAACTTGTCTTTTCTGTCTATCACTTCACCACTGCAGTGATCATGGTGTTTCTGAAACTGCACACACACACACACACACACACACACACACACACACACACACACACACACACACACACACACACACACACACACACACACACACACAGACGTGCACACACGCACACTCACACACATGCACATGTCATTTCAGCTACATTGCTAAGTGCTGCTTGATCCATGTGCTGAGCTGTCACAGCGCATCTTAGTGCACTTACCCAACCTATGTTAGGAGCCACTTGTTAGGTAGGATAAGCAGCCAGCCTTTCACAAAAGAGGTAAGATAGTATATAAGCTGACTCCCACCCTCCCTGGCTAGCTACTCAAGTACCCAGGTCACTGTTTGGTCCCAGGCCATCTGAGCAGCAGTCAAGCCTTAATCTGAATCCTGTGTCATTCACACAGCAGTAAGGCTTTTATCCTATGTCATGTGGGCAGTAGTCAAGTCTTTGTCCTAACCCTGTGTTATCTGAGCAGCAGTCAGGCCTTTATCATAATCATTTGTCATTTGACTAGTAGTCATACCTTTATACCTTTGTACGTCAGAGCTGAGAGTTCCAAGTCTAGTAGCATATACTTCAAAGAGTTCATCAACAAAATTAATACATTTCATTTCTATCTTAATGAGAGAGAGAGAGAGAGAGCAGAGGATACTGTAGATTATGCCTTATTGAGTTCATTTCAGTATTACACAATAGTTTGAATACAAAAGTGAAGCAATAAATATATTCTCTGCTTTGCATTTCTACATAAACAATTTTTAAGAGCTAAGCAATGACACCACCACCAACCTGTATCAGTTAGAAATATGACACCCCTGTCTCATTTTTGATTGTAGGAATAATATCTAGATAACAGCTAATTATTGATGCAATGTATAATTTTGTAAAAAGTGAGTTTGGTAACCCAAACATCCAAAACCTTGGTTAAGCCTTGTTACTGATTATGACATAAGAAGCTATATCCACATTTCATTGTATCAGTAAACCTCAAAATATTTAATAGTGACTGCAACCTGAATTCTCTTTCTCCCTCCAGAGAGATATTCTCAATATTTTTGGACTCTTTCTCGAATGTCCTGACATTTCAAATGGCTGCTGTGATTATTTATATTCTCTATACCACAGAATATCACATTTTTGATTCTTGAAATATTAATAAAAATGCAGCTTGTCTTAGCAATTTCTAAAGAAATGCTTATATTTTTCCTTGTGACTTAGAATTATTTATGCAAAAAAGGGAGGAGTCATCCACATACTGAATTTTAGGCAGATTCACATTGTACTGATTCTCCTTATTAATACAATAGGAAATGGTAATGTATTTTTGATTCGCACTTGTGGCTAGCATCAGTCATACTAAAGGGAGATAAAAATAGTTTTTCCTATCTTTGCAAAAATTTAACAAAAATATTGTAAATTGCTAAATGTTATATTATATCAATGCTTTTATTGTCTTTTAATTTTTGTTTTACCCTATGTTTTATGCCATTCACCATGTTTTCTTACTGCCTTATTTGTAAAAATATCTCTTGTAACCTGCACAAGCATTAGTTAAAGATCTGCATGTCACACTGGTGCTTTATTTGTAATAACTGCACCTCTTGTAACTTGTAACCTTCTTATGCTTCTATTTATATTGTATAACTATGTTCATTGGAGCTTTTTACCCCCTGGGTCTCCACTGAAAAAGGGCTTTTTGTCCAGTGGACACTACCCGGTAAACAAATGTAAATAAATAAAATAAATAAATAAAAATTACCTGCATCTTGGAAGCACCTGTTAGAAACTTAAAACTATGGATATGTGCTCTAGCACAAAGATTTTACAGGATAAACTAGTCTGGCAGATGGTGTTGATGTCCTCTGACAAGGAAGAATGCAGCTCCCACTTGCCCATAGCTATAGCTTTTAATTAGAAATTCTGACAAAGGAAAAAGAGCTGTGCCAGTACAATGTCCTTTCTTAAACCCACAGTATGAGTTTGCAATATGTTTATTAGTCTGGATATACTCAAACTGCTTTACATTAGGGATTAAGACTGCAGAGCTAGAATGAAGCCTGCCCACCACTTTGCTGGGTTTGTGTTTTTATGGTGTTGTTTCTTTATCACTAGAATGAAAAAGGCGATCTGATTGATGTTTTATGCTGGCCATATAGTGCCTTCTGCACAGGTCTTTACTTTATATTTCTAATTTGTAATTCTTTCCATGGGCAAAAAGGTTGCTCACTCACAATTCAGGCAGAGAACCTATCAGTCGTGTATTTTTTATAGCAATGTGCACCATTTATTATTTGTTTAACTCTTGTTCTGCCACTCAGTTGGCTGTCACTAGATTTTTGTGGTTTACATTATAAAGCTGGACTAGTCTTTCTTTAGTTTCAGATGATAGCTTAGGATTTAACTGAGTCCATAAAATCATGACTAGGTTATTAGAAGAGATATTTAAGTTCTGTTTAGTCTCATATTTCATCAGAAATCACTGAACTTTAGAATTAATGGCATTCTGCATAGAGTCCCAGGCTGAGTGTTTCTGCAAGTTACTTATATGGGTGTTGGTGACTAGGGGAACTGCGAAAATCATGCTGCCATTGCAAATACGCGTTCATTTTCATTTTTAAAATTAATGTTTTGAGGTGTTGACTTTATTACAGTGACATTGTATGCCTCAGTGTTTCTGTGTTTGATTAGAAGCCATGACTCCATTTATATTTTATGTTGTGACTATTTGACTTTTGACAGATCTAGTTAGAACATCTTTGAATGCATTTATTTAGGAAGCCCATTTACTTTTCTTCCACCTTGGACTTTTCCATAACCATTAAAGAGGGGTTGGTGCTTTCATTCTTTGTCTTTCCATCTCTTTCCCTGACATCTGTGGAGTTCATAGTTTTTTTGGTGTGACTGGTTGCTTTTTGGACTGCCAAATTACATTGAATAAAATCCCAAGATGACCCTGGCCTGGATAACTGAGTTATAAGAGAATGAAGGAAAAATGCCTCTGGTATGATTTATGTCTCATTTTATTATGTTGTGAGTTACTTCTAACATAGACAACCAAACTCCTAAGGAGCAAGCATAGCTTGTTGATTTCCAGAGAAACTGTACATTTGACATTTTGACTAATATTTGGTCAAGACCCTCCACAGAGCAGTTAATGACTTTCCATACAAAAGTTTTATCATTCTTCCAGATACTATCATCTTCTATGTATTAAACTAGCTTTATTTAACAAGCCCATTAGGACAGTATACAGTTGCAAACTATTCCCAAGTCCTGAGCTGGAGTACACTGCTGGGACTTTGCATTGATTTATTTATTTATTTATTTATTTATTTATTATTCATTCATTCATTTATCTATCAATCCATTGATCTATCTGTCTATCTTTCTTGTTCTTTTTGCTTTTTTTCACCTGTTCAAATATATGTGAAATCTTCAGGCATTATATACCTCTAATTCACCAGCAGTTAGCTGTCTTTATACATATTCTTATTATCTGTCTTTCCCACCGTGCCTGTTTGCCTACCCCTACTCATTCTTTCTCCTTTTTTTCTTCTGCATGTTCTTCCAGACAGCCTTTAATATTTCAATTTATTCTATAGTGTTTTATCATTTCTTTTCACTCCATTTTTATTATAAGCCAATCTTCTTAACTGTCCTTATTAATTCCTTCATGCAATACCCTACATATCTTATTCAACGTATGTTTATTTATTTTGTATTCCTTTTCCAATCCTTGTAAATCATGGCTTCTGTTGCCAGCATTCCTTGCACCTTTAGTTCACTCTCTGCCCTCTCTCCTCCTTCCTGCTCCATCCAGCATATATAAAGCTCTAACGTACCATTATCAATAAGGGACCACAACAATGTCTTGACAAAATTTAGACTTTACAATTCAAAGATAACTGGCCATAATCTGCCATTTTAACTGTCTTAAAACTAAGTTGATGTCTTACTCAATATCTGTTTGACTTTAACATTGAAAACAATCCAGTTATTCAAGCTCTGTAGTAGGGTAACAATACCATCTCTATATGGAAGTAACATACCTTGTATTTTCTTTTACTCATCTGATGTTATTCTCTCCACAGAGGACTCTATCTATGATACTGTTGTATCAAAGTAAGCTCAAGGGTCAGTAACACAAATAGCACACCTTCCTTCTTGGATTTTACAAGTAGGAATTATGCCATAATACATAATATTCTAATAACAGCTCAGAAGGCACACTTTATCAATGTCCTTAATACAGCCACACAGAGTGCAATGATAACTTAGACAATGTTTTTAACAACTTTATTTAAAAAAACATCCACACCAGCACAACTATGAAAGAAAACTTTAACCTTGTGGTGCTACATAATCAAGAAGATTCCTTAAAAGATAAAGAAGATGTAATGTATAGATTTAAAAATAATTTTAGCCCATAGACTAACTAAAATCATAATGATGGTGATGTGAGTTATTATCTATTGCACCATCTAGAAAATAATTTAATGAGAGTTTGATGGCAATGATCAATATTCATCTTCATTTCCAACTTTGTCTTTATTTATGTGCTTACGCATTGCCATACAGGAATGAGTGAAGCATTAAATGCAAGATAAAAAAGCATATGGATAAATAGAGATAAGTTCAAAAATAAAGAATTTTATGGGAGAGGGTCATTTGTAGAATATATTGAAGAAGGGATACTGTAAAAGTACTGACTTCCACACCATAGCCAATACATATGGATGGGATTCAGAGAAACTGTTGCCCTAACATTATTAGGGATTTGCTGGTGACGTGTAGTAGTGCTAAGGCAACCAAAAGCATTTCAAAGATATGCAAAAGCTGCAAAGAACCAAAGCTCAATAGCTGCTCATTAGCACATCTTTCAATAGATGGAACGCAGTTGGAGTAACGGAATTTGTGTTCTCCAAATAAACAACACAATACTGGTACATGGGCATCTACGGGAGCATGTACACACAGACATAAAACCAAAAAGGCAGACACTTGCATACACATATATTCAGTCTCATAGTCTCTCTCACACATACACACAAACTTATAAACACACACACACACACACACACACACACACACACACACACACACACACACACACATAAAAAAACTCTTGTGCCATTGTCAATGAGAGACCAGAATACACATAAACACATACACACACACATATTCCCATTTATGTGGCAAGACCCTTTGCAAAATATCACAACCCTGTATACATTCTGGTCTCTACTTGTTTTTTTTTTCTCTAAGCTCCTTCCAGCACCCCTGTATCCTTTTCATTATATCATCTCCAGAACTGAGGTAATACTCAAGGAATAGTTTGAAAAAAATCCCAGTAGAGTGTTTCTAGTATATATATTCCTGAGAATACGCTTAGGAATTCTGTTTATTCCTGACACCACCATCTCGATCTGTCTGTGGTTGCCCAGGCCACATGTGAGCAACACCCACACAGTCGTTTCCTAGTCTATTCTATCAGTTTCACTCCCCCAGCTGGTAATTTTACCAGGTGTAATCCAAATGCAGTACTTTTCATGTGTTTGCACTAAACCTTAACTTACTCTTTTCTGGCTAGCCTTTTCAGACAATTCTTTAGATTCTTCCTTCCTTTAAGATGCACAAATGTTTCTGTCATTAGCAAGCCATTTTTCCTATTTTCCATTCAATCTGACAAGTCTCAGAGAAATCCAATGAAGATTATCGAACCTGGGTCAGACTGCTGTGGTACTGCATGTGGTAGTTCCATAATTCCTGACAGTTTCCCTCTCACCACAACCTTTCCTGTCCCACCATTCAGCTGTGCCACTTTACAGTTCTTCAGACTTGGTCCTACTCACCAACTCTGCTACTGTTCCTATCAGCCACCCAGTGTACCAGCCCACCCCTGTCATGTTCACCTGTATGCAAGCTGAGATAACTTCCTTTAAAAAATGAAAATTGTTCAGTTTCAGGTCCTGCTACAGTCATTCCAAGTATCATGTTTCCTGCTTTAGAAAATGTCAGCAAATTAGTCAATTGAAAATGACAAGATACATTAAAAAGATAGCTCAATGTACCTAGTCATGCCAGCAAAGCTCTCCAATTCTTATCTTATCTAACAGATTCACAGCCAATTAGACAACGCATCTATGATTCCTAAGTATACGTAGATTAAAGTATCTTTAGGGATGTGTCTGATAAAATACACAGCTTAAAATATACAACAGAACCTCACATAAATATCTTTGCATACTAATAACCATTTAGCATCAAGTACACAGTTTTGTTTTGTTTTGCTTTATTTCATAAAGAACTTTACAGAAAAATCAAATGATGCTGCGTGTTCTTCACAGTGACCCAATAACCTATGACATGCCTGTTTGCTTTCTATTACCATTGCTTTATTTTTACTCATAATTCAGTATGTTTAAATTATGTATTATTTTGGAGGTACACATACCATTACAAACTCAGCAAAGGCTCAGTATGTCTGTGGCCTCAAGGGGGGGAAAGAACGCATCTGTAAGTTACAGCAGAGCTTTGAATCCATAGATCCTGAAAATATTTATGGTCTCAGTGGGTATAAATAAAAAAAAAATATGCATTCCAGAGATTTTGCTGTGTGTACTTTAATCATAACAAGAAACTTTCAGATGTGGTAGGCAAAATGATGTAAAAGCAAGGGAAATAAATTCCTATAGAAAGTATCATGAGAGTTCAATTACCCCCAACATGCTGTATACAGACTGGGCTAGAAATACCACAGAGGTGAAGAAAGAAGTATAGGCCTCATTCAGTAGGGAGAAATGTATACTCTAGGGTAAGGAAATATGTATTGCATTTGGTTGTTCTTTACGGTAGGAAGAGACTCTTACACAACAGGTATTTAAGACTGAAGGAATCGGAAATAGGCAAACACAGATAATTAGGTATTAATCAGGAAATTAGGGAGGCAAGAGTGATTTTTTTTTTTTTTGTTACAAAGGAGGACATATTGGACATTTTTTTTATTTTACACAGAGGCACAGGCATACTGAGCACCTGACAGGTGCTCTTCACTGTTCCTGCTAATATGGGCAGCTTGGATACATAAGACAGATAAGCAAAAAGAAGAAAGTAAAAAAGAAAGTGCCTGTATGCTAAATGATAATGATACAGATAATTCTGTAACAATTAAAAACTTTTCCTTACTCTTGCTAACATCGACACATGCAGCATTCACAATCTTTATCACACTCTAAAACAGACTCTTTTACTATTATTATTTTTTCCTTCAATTTTCTTTATTTTTTCCTCATTGTATTTTGTCCTGTAACTTGTAAGCAACATTATTATTAAGGTATAAATAACTACATTAGTATTCAGATTGTTTTGGCTGTCTTATCTCAATGACACTTCAAGAGACTTTCTCCACAGGCCCCCACTGAGGAGGCCTTTTTGGTCCAGATGAAATTTCCTAATCAACAAATGGAAATAGTATTTAAACAAACAAAAAATAATGACAGAAAGAAAACAGTGTTTTTAAATATGTCACAGACAGGACACTGGAGGACTTAAATATATAATCATTTCATTGTTGATGACTACCTGACTGTAATTCAAAACTTTTTTTTTTAATCTTAATTTAGCTCTGGCAAATTCAAGGTCTTTTATAACCGTAAAAAAGGAATATGACCTTTACCATACTGAGACACATAAGAATTAAGCATGACCGGGGGTATAAATGAAAAAAGGCACACTGGGAATGTATTAAGTGTTAGATATATTCGTGGGTGTTGGGTGAGAAGCACTATTTGATGTGTCATAACAGTTGAATTAATAATCTTAATAAAGTTGAATTAATTATCTCACCAAAAAAAAAACACATAAACAAAGATAAAAAGGACTTCTATAACAAACTCATCACTGTCTCTATAGCCATGGATGACCATGAATGCATTTCTTGCCTATTCTTGGACCTCTCAAAAGCTTTTGATACTGTCTCACATGCAGTTCTGCTGCACAAACTGCATAACCTCAACTTCTCCTCTGATATTGTTGAATTGTTCTCCAGCTACCTCACTGATAGATCTCAATCAGTGAGATGGCACCCTGCACTCTCCCTTCCTCTCCCTGTAAAAATGGGTGTACCGCAAGGGTCTATCCTAGGGCCTCTAAATTTTAATATCTTTACTAATCAGCTCTATACCTCCTGTCCTCAGTCATCTTTAGTGCAATACACAGATGACTCTACAGTCATCACCATAGCCAACTTTCCCTCTAAGCTCTTTTCAGCTACCCAGGCATCTTTGAACTTAGTCGAAACATGGCCCTCCAACAACCAACTCATCCTTAACCCTAAAAAACAAAGCTGTTACTCTTTCTACCTAATAAATTCAACAATATTAAACCCTTTTTTGCCATACAGTCCCTTAATAACACTCCCCTTCAGGTAGAATCCAGCACTAAGCTCTTAGGCTTAACCATAAACGATCAGCTTAAAACTGACTTGCATGTTAATGTTGTTCATCTTTCGGCTTTTCCTGGTTAAGGGTTGCCACAGCGGAACTCCAGTCTGCTAATGATTGGCAGTAGATTTTTACGGTGCTGAGGTCTCAGCCCAAAGCCCAAACTTTAACGAAGGCACGCCCATTCACACATGTCTTTCGAATGCCACTCGACCATGGGGAGGACATGCAGACTCCACACAGAAGGCGATCCAGCCGAGAATCGCACGGGAGAACCTCTTGCTGTGAGACAACACTGCTACTGCTGCACCACTGTGGCTTATCTTGCAAGTTAATAACTGTATCAAAATGACTCATTCAAAACTAGGGCTCTTTACCGTAACAAAAAATTCCTTACCTCTGAAGCCAATATTACTCTCTCTCTTATCTACCTTCTACCCAGTCTAATGTACAACTCTCACATTCTCGCAAATCTTTACTCAACACTCCTGACCAAACTTGAATCTACCTACAACAAGATAGCTAGATTTGCTGCCCAACAAACCTACAAATCCCATCACTGTGTCTCTCTAAAACACCTAAAGTGGCTTGATTTACCCCACCAGCTTCTTCTCTATCAGCTCCCAGATCATCCATTCTATACTATATCAACTTTTCTACTACCCAGCACTATCCCCTCTCATCTCCCTTTATTCTCCCTCCAGACCTCTTCAAAGCACTAACCAAGACCTACTACAAATCTACAAACCCAAGTCTAAATTTGGATGTAACATGTACAGCTATCACCCCACTACTGCCTGGAATAGGCTCCCACTAGAAATCAGGATCCTTACACATCCTAAAAACTTTAAGATAGCCACCAAAGAGCACTTTAAAAGTCACTGGTCTTGCCACTGCATACTCCCTCCTTAAACATCCCCTACTTCCAATACCTTAATCTACTTTCTGCCCTTAACTCACCCTTTTCACTAGCTCTCTCTAATCTTCCTTGACTACTCTTTCTACTGTCTTCTAAAACTTATTAAGCAAATTGCCTCAGAGAAACATTCTATTGTAATTGTCCTGCCTTCATGCAACTACATTATGATAAAACTAGGTTTTTGTAACCACTTACCCCAAAAACTATATTCATCTTAATTACATATTATTTCTTTTTATACATCTTGAAAGAGCTTTGCTATATTCCTGATTATTGACACTGTATAACATGGTATTGCTAATGCCTTGTAATAATCCTGTAACATTGTTGTTTAATGCTAATTTATAATGTAAATTATATAATATGTTGATGCTTTTCTCCCCAGTCCTCCGCTGAAAAAGGGCTCTTCAGCTCAGTAGGACAAACCTGGTCAACAAATGTAAAATAAATAAATAAATAATAAACTAATGATCACTTTGCATATGATGTTTTTTATTTTTTCATATAATGAAATAATGTCTAGTTTACGAAATTATATATTTTTTATTTATGAGAATCTCACATGCATATCTGGCTCCTGCCAGCATTGGCATGCAACATTGCACCTTGCAGATTTGTTTATGTGTAGGAAATGCTGACTGGTTGGCTTTGTTTTATTATGTTTCATTAAAATGTGAACTGTGGCTGTGATATCTCAGAGAAGGAATCAGTATTGGGAGGACAATGGCCTTACATAACATTTCTCATTCCCAGGCTTTAGCTGACCCAAACTTCCTCATAAATTCATGTATTACTCAGATGTGACCAGCCACATTAGCTGTACAGGCAGTCCATGGTGCACTAAAGATGGCCATTAGATAATGTAGTCTGCTAGGGCTGCCCACCCCAAAGTACTGTTTGAATCATCCTGGAAAAATTTCATTATGTATGTATACATTGCTAAAGGAAGACTCTCCATTTGAAAGCTCATGGTATACTGCCATGAATAACAGCAGCTGATAGGGGCACCATAGCAGCAATGGTAGCTTTACCAGAATAATAAGTCCAAAAGGAGGACTTCAGGTTAACTTTAGGAAGGAAAATGAAGAATCTTACAAAGGGTTAAATGGAGAACACTGTGCTCCAGTGGGTAATGGAACTTTTGTTAGACAAATCATGCATTCAGGTTACAATCACTGAATTACAAAGTATGCAACATAGTGGCAGAAGAAAATAAAATTTTAATTGTGCTTTGGAAAAAAAGCTTAATTTATTAATCCTTCTGCACTTGAATGAACATATGAAAAATAGTATTGGGTCTTCAAGCTGGAAATAAAAACTGCATTAGAATTTGTAGATGGGAATGTATGCCTTACGTTTTTGTAAGCTACATGTTTTGATTTGTTGTTTTTATGATATGAATGGGATGGGTTAAATAATTAAGAAAGTAAGAGGAAATTACTTAAGTTTCCTGTGCATCACACAATTGTGTGGTCATAAGGAAACAGAAGTACCATGCGATTTATTCCCATGCCTAGTATAAGAAAAAACATCTCTATTTTACAATGCATATTTGTTTGCTATTAAGTGAAATGAATCACAATTCCTGCATTAAACCAATTTATGTGATATGGTGGACAAGAAAGTATTTTGTCTTCAGTTAAATACCCACTTTATGCATCAACTGATTACACAGCAATCTGGCAGGGTTTCAGCAGAATTAGTAATATCATGAGTCAGTGTTCTAACTAATACACAATTGTGTTTTCTTGCATTAGTTGTTGTTCTTATGATACAATGAGAAATGGGAGTACTCATTTAATACCTATGAAATCAATTACATCATAGTTTCATAGTTTGTGACTACACTTAACTGAAATGTACAATATAGTAAGTAAAAAGTGTTTGAAGAAATTGGAGCACTTTACAAACTTATGAAAAAATGCTATTTAAATGAGAGTATTCAAAGCAGTGAACATCAGATGCAAGACCACAATTTGAAAACAATTTGAAACTCATCAAAAAAAATAGAATGTTTTTTTTCATGCTAATATTGAAACAGTAGATAAATGAATCCAATATGAAGATAAAGAGTGGCATTAACAAGCTACTTTGTTTCACAAAGGTTCATACTAAAGTTTATATTTCTTCTGGACGTAAATGTTTGTCAAAATAAGGTGAAGATCTTGACTAGATAGCTACATTAGCAGATACATCACAATGCTAATAACATTGAAAGCATACCCTCACTGATTTAGTGAAGTAAACTTTGCACTGCAAAACATACTCTCACCAATGGTCCAATGAACTGCACAATGGGAGGCTCCTACTCTAAAACATCTTTGCAATAATGCATTTATATAAACACTTAGAGAATGGGCAAACTGTACATCAGCACCCCAATTGGAGAATGAACTCTCTCCAGCAGGGTATTAATATACAAGTAATGCCTGCTGAAAAATTAGTCCGCTGCTTCACAGCAGCATATCAAGCTGCCGTGGAGCTCAGACTGAGAAAATGGAATAGCCGCCATGATTTTACACTCACTATGCAGCACTTTTGCTGTTTAGTGAGTGTGAAAAAAAAAAGAAAGAAGTGTATGTGTCTGTCTATATGTGTATGGGTGTGTTTATGTTTCGGTCGGCGTGTGTGAGTAAATGTGTGTATGAAAGCAGACGAGACTGTGAGAAAGACTGAGAGAGAGTGAAAGTGATCTTGTGTGAATGAATGTGTGTATGAAAGCAGGGGAGACTGTGTGTGTGAGAGAGAGAGATCAAGAGAGAGTGAGAGCGATCTTCTGCGCATAGCTCCAACTATCTAAAGTTTTGCAGAATGTCCAGATTTTTACCTCATATTTTTTTGTGTATTCCTCATAAATTTGTGGTTTTCTGAAGTATTTGTGGCAAATCAGTGAGGGGTGAGTTCACTAAATAATGAGAGGCATTTGAGTTTCAGGCTTTATATTCTTCACAAAAAGGATTGTAATACAAGATATATAATATGGAAGTTACAATCAGAGACCTGGTCTAGCAGATTTCTAAGTTTATAAAAGCAATATTTAAAATATGCCCCTATTTTAGGGCTTTATACCCCCATTATGTTTGGCTTTGTCCAGATTTGTTGTGCTAAGATGTTGAGAGTTATACTCGTGTGAGTGAATGCAGGATAAAATGAGAGGAGACCTGTGTGTGTAAATGTATGTGTGCGTGAAAGCAGAAGAGACTGTGTATGAGAGAGAGAATGGGTTATCTGTAAAATTGTTTTGTTTTCCTTATTTATTTGTTTAAGTATTATATCATTCTTTATATAATTGTGATATAAAATGCTTCCTCCAACACCATTAACATATACTACACAAAGTTTGAAACATTAGGCAGAGGAACTATTTCTCATCAAATATATATGTATGTGTGTGTGTGTGTATATGTATATAAATATATATATATATATATATATATATATATATATATACACACTATAGTACTTAAAAAAGTAAGCAGAACACAGCAATTTTACAGAGAGCTCATTCTCTAAGTGCAATAATGCCCTCTGTGGTATATGTTAATGTGTAATTAATACCCTTCCAGAGGTGCAGAGGCCCAACGCTGTACCCCTGGGCTGGCATTGATTACACATTAACACACACCCTGTCGGGCATTATTGCTTACATTGAACTCACATATCATAGTAACATAGTGTTCCTTAAACCCCACCTCATCAAGCATAATATGTGACTAGGTCTCTGATCCTAACTTCCATATTATATATCCAAGAAATGGATGCCAGGAAAGTCATCTCAAGAGTGAAGCTCAAGAAGTGAATCTTGGTATCTATGTCAAGAACACATAATATTATATCATGATCAGGGATACAGTCATAATTTTTTGTAGTGCATGGAGATGTGTCTGATCCATGTACTACTAGCTACAGAAAAAAAAATCAAAAAGAAACATGAAAGCCAGTAATACAGGTGGGCAGCTCTCTACATTTTTATATATTCCCTCTATAAGAGAAGAAGCTGATTGCCAAATACCTTTTTAGTGAGTGCAATGCTGTAGAAAGCAGGCAGAAACAGAGTTGAAATTAACCAGTTGCATGTTCTGATGGTATTTGCACACAGATATTAGTTAAATACCTCTTGGTTCAGCACTACTGTAGTGACTGACATGATCTTAACAGTGCATAGGGGATGCTTAACAATTTCTAACCCCCCTTGTAAGTATTATTAAGATTGGGTCTCGTGCTACAGTACTACTGAACTAGGGTGTTATTTAATCGATATTTGAAAGTAATTACAGTACTCCATGCACTGCAAAACATTTTTCACTATCTCTTAAGATGTCTGAAAGAAAGTCCTGCAATTCCAAAATACACTCTCTGGCTTCTGCTAGAGTCATCTTCTTATCCTGAAGGTCAGTTGATTAGAATGTCTGATTTAATGCATACATAATATCCTTCAAAAGCTTATAACCTTAGCTCCATCAGTAGATGCTTGCGCAGGTAAGAGATGGTCATGCTTGATGCATTGCAGAGCTAAGGCATATTGTCTTCTATTGTAAGAAGTGCAATTTATAGCATCTAGGGTGAAGGAAGGGTCAATGTAAGTGTGGCCAATCACAGATTAACATTCCACCTATAGACACAAGCTATGACCTTCTGGAAGATGTCCATTCCAGACCTTCTGGTTCATCTTATTATTTTCACTATCTCTGACTCCAGTTTCTTTTTAATTATTTAGTTAGTTACTTTGTATATAACAATAAATTAACAGAAAGCTGCTTACCAGTTTATAGCATACTTAGAATTAAGATACTAAACTAAACTAAATATGCAGAACCACTGTTAATTAAATATAAATATATAGTTAGAGTTTAATATGTACTTCTGCATGGCCAACTGCTGTGAGTATTTTTTTCTTGAAACTCATTTGATTTTAAAAATCTAGGTATCAAGAGTTTCATTTTCATTTCCAGCTGCTCACTCTGATAGTATGTGTTATCTTAAGTAGCACATGTTAAATTGAATGTTCTAATCCCTCTGCTGTTATTTTCTCATAGCAGAAATTAACGTTTACTTTAACAGTGTATGTAATGTAAATTAGCATGTAAACGGATATCCAGTTTGCTTTCTATCATCAGTTACTGGCATGTTCTCTGACCATGACGTGACTACATGTATACATCCAAGCTTGGGAATGAAGAATGAATCAACTGTTGCCATTTTGACATGTTATAGCATATGGAATGAAAAATGAATTATATTCTGTTAAGCTGGCATTCATAAAACTTCACTGCACAGGTGCATTGCAAAAGTATAAGGGAGTCACTCTCCACAGTTTGCCGGATGTAATCATATATGTAACAACTGGGTAGAGCATGTTGATGAACAAATACATAGCTCTGTATTAATGTCATGAGTAGTGCTTCTACCATATTATCCCACCAAACAGTGCAGCTTGGTTATAATACTCCGAGAATTGATCCTACTATGTTATGCAAACAACAGTACAGCTTTGTTGGAATACCCTCTCAGCAGTGCCTCTACTATGGCATCAAGCAAGAAAGTGCAGCTTTGTTGTTATATTCAGGGCAACACTCCTACTATGTTATCCAACCAAACAGTGCAGCTTTATTGCAATATCCTGAGCAGTGATCCTACCATGTTATCCCACCAAACAGTGCAGTTTTATTGCAATATCCTGAGCAGCACTTCTGCCATGTCATCCAGCCAAACATTGCAGCTTTGTTGTAATATCCCAAGAAGTGCTCCTACATTATGCAACCAACTGTACAGCTTTGTTAGAATATCCTCAGCAGTGCCTCCACCATGGCATCAAGCCAGAAAGTACAGCTTTGTTGTTATATTCTAAGCAACACTCCTACCATCTTATCCTACCATATAGTGCAGTTTTGTTGTTATATTCAGAGCAACACTCCTACTATGCTATCCAACCAAACAGTGCAACTTTATTGCAATTTCCTGAGCAGTAGTCCTACCATGTTATACTACCAAACACTGCAGCTTTGTTGTAATATATTGAGGAGCTCTCCTACCTTGTTATCCAGCCACACATTGTAGCTTTGTTGCAATATCCTGAGCAGTGCTCCTACCATGTTAGCCAGCCAAATAATGCATCTTTATTTTAATATCCAAGCAGTGGTCCTACCATGTTGTCCATCCAGTGCAGCATTAGTGAAATATCCTCACTAGTGGTCTTAACTATGTTATTTAGCTGAACAGCAGAGCTCTCATATGCAGTCCATCTTGAACTTATGGACCTACACAGTAGCATGTTTGATAGGTATGCTTTTGTAAGACTTATTACTGGCAGCAATGTAAGATAATTGGAGATAAATAATACAAGTGCACAAATACTTTTTAGAGCTGAGTGCCATTTTGACTTGTTGTTCATTCTGTTACAAGTTGTCTCAATGTGCCACTAAAATGTGCATAAAACGTATTCTTTAATGCTTGGGGAAGTCATGCTCTCACATTCATCAGTAATAAAATGATGTGAAACAGAAGTGTATATATTCAGCCTTCCTTAATGATGTTGCAATATTCTCTGAAAATTACAAAAGCCATCTACCTAAAATTCTGTCCCTTTCAAATTCTCTCTACTAAGCTAAACTGACAGTTAACCCAGCTAATTGTAAATTAGTTATGGCTAAATTGTGTTCTAAGCTATGTAGTTAGACAAGGGATAGTAAAATCACAGGCTGAACAATTGATACAGTACAAAATTAGCCCACATCAGCCACAAAAGCAAGATAAGACTTTTTGATCATCTAAATATTACTGGAAATGTTTCCCAGATTTGCATGTATCGCCTGTCCCCCTGACTGACATGAATAAAGGTAAGGCACCACTGGAGGTGAAATGAACAAAGGAAACAGAACATGCATTTAGGAAACCAAAGACTATGGTGTGCTCAGGCCTCTTACTCAGATCCTCTGACTTTTCAGAAGAATCCTTAGTAGACACAGAAACTTCTAAGATAGGCCTATGTTTATCTCATCACAGGTTGTAGATAGGGAAGACCACCCATCTGCCTCATTAAGAATAAGATAAGTAATGCTGAGAAATGCTAACTGGCTACTGAAAAAAATGTTAAACCATTAAGTAGGTCCTTACCACTCTTAAATAGTATATGTTGGCCAGGGAGTTCATTCTTCTAACAGGTTGTCTCCACTTTAGTAGCTGTACTGAAAAAAAGGATACTAACCCAAAGTTATCTAGGTGAAAACTGACCTAAAACTTTTCAATTTTAAAATCTGGATCAGTTGGGATGTAGCAGCTTAAATGCAGAGGGGCTGTCCTGGGCATAATCGCCATGTGCTGAGGCTCATTTAGCATACTAATAGATGACCAGTGAAACAGGCAGGCAGGTAAAAGTTGAAAAAAGCCAGCTGCAAATAAGCTTTAATGAAGGACATGTCTCTATAGTAGTGGCATTTGTAACCTTTGAGTCTGTGAAGAGACCTGTGGAAACTCTGGATGAAGTATGTATACCACAATGAAGGCAATCTAGCATGTGTTCCTGTGAGTAAAAGGAGTTGATATCCTTTAGAGAGAGAAGATATCTGGATTTATTTCTTTTTATGAGGAATTGTACAAAGAATGAACTTCATGTTAGCCTCTCAGGAAATATAAAAAGAAGCCTTTTGGAACTTAACTTTGCTTTGTGAGGTTTCTGTAGGTACTGTTCATTTATTTTAGACAGGTATTGTATAAGAAACCTGAAACTGAATACTGCAGCTGATTGTAAAAAAAATACTGCATGTATCTTGAACTCTGTAAGATGAGTCTGAATGTTATATTTGAGACTGTAGCTGATTGAGTACTGCAGGCTGATTTCTGAGTAAACTGTGTTTTCTTTCTTTCTTTCTTTCTTTCTTTCTTTCTTTCTTTCTTTCTTTCATTCTTTTTTGTTATACTTTCTTGTAACTAAATATATATTGACTCCAAAGCAGAAAGATGACTCCAGTGACTGACTTATCTGTTACAAGTTAATGCATTTGCTACATTAGACATATTGAATGTGTGGTAATATAATATGCACACTACACTTTTGTTATTTGTCCTCATGGACTGCACAGGCCCAATGCAGTATCCTGCCACCACTGAAGGCAAATCTGTGTGTAATATTCTTTTTTAAAGGAATACCCTTGGTCTGCATCCCACATGGGCACTCCAGTAAAAGATGTTATTGATTTCACCATGGTGTTGTGTACACTCTGTAGTCACAAGCAGAGGACAGGAAACAGAAGCATAAGACACATGACAACAGGCTGATATCAGCTGCATACGTGCATCAGATGATGATGTTGACATGAACAAGAACCACAGTCTGGGTAGAGATTGACACTATCACTCCAGGGTAATAATGTCCCTCCGCAGACATGAAAGAAATAAAAGAAGACATTTTGAGAACACTGTGACTGCAGAGGGAGAATATTCAGCACCCCAAGAGATAGAAATAGTCCTTCTGTATATGTGTCCCCCTGTGCTACAACAAAATGGGTACACTGCTCCTGATGTGAACATACCTACCATAGGCCAGGTATACAGGGGTGTAAGACAATGTCACAGCTCCCATTTAGTTACTGAGATACAGGCAGCACTGCAGATAAACTAGAAGATATAGAGGAATGTAGTCCAAGCACTGTCTGTCGTGTCACAGACTGCACTGCATCTGACGAAGACATTGCATGGCATGCATGAGCATGAGCATGCTAGCCTGCACCATTGTGAAAACTATGTGGATATGACTGTGGCACACATATCTTTAGTAAACACATCTCTCTGTAGCACTGCCAATATTATAATGGGTAGCACCACTATCAAAGTCTGTCTGCGGCCAAAGTGGTGCACATGTCCTTGGTGTATGTATACAGTGTCTTTGCAAGGTGAATGTACAGAACTATCTTCATGAGCTTTGAGAAGCATTGGAACTCATAATTGTGGGTATGCATGATAAAGTAGCACCCACCCCCTCACAGGAGTACACAAGCCTGACATCTCTCTCCAGCACATGAGATACAGGTCAAAAATGCCACCTCAGTGCTGTCACATCTTATGTTCTCCATCAAGACACAGATGGCTATCAGCATATACTTCATATTGTCTAATGCAGGCTGTTGTGCTCCTTTGCATCTTGTTTCTCTGAATCATCCAAACCTTGTGTATTGCTATTAACCAAACAATTTTCCAATGCATACTGGGCAATTTGCTTATAAGTTTCAACCTCAGTCGATAAATTTTGTTTGAAATGAATCAAGTACAGCAATGTTCTCCACTGCTGGTCATTCTGTATCCTTTATATTTTTTCAAATTGTATAATCATATCTGATATTATTGTATGTTTCTGCAGGTGGACACATGCATGTGTATATTGTACAAGAGCAAAATGGAGAGCATTTCAAATTAGAAAAGCTATGGTATACATATTACTCCCTTGTAAGAAATAATTCTTTCTGTCAATAGCTTTATATTCATTGTAACTACATAAGCAAAGCACATGCACTGTGGATGTTAGAGCTGAGTTACCCTGTTATATTATTCATAACTCATTTTTGACTGTTTACTGACTAGATGATCAAGTTCATGCGAGTTATGCATGTATTCATACCATGTCAGTAGCTGTCAGCTCACTTAGTGTGATAAGTTATAGATAAAAAAAGCTTTCAGCTTGAAACAGTTTGCATCATTGCTGAAGTTTGGGGCTGCTTTTCTCAATTTGAGATATTTCAGTGTTATCTAAAAAATGGGGTACACATTATTTGCTACAATTGGTACATTTGTATATCCATTGCAGGAATACCAGTTATGTTTTATGTATTTTATAATGTAGATTCCTTCAGATTACACTTCAAAAAATAGGATCATAGGATCATATGAGCTTACTAGGCTAACGGACCCAGGGCCCTT
The DNA here is from genome assembly GCF_019279795.1 of Protopterus annectens. Classification (NCBI taxonomy): domain Eukaryota; kingdom Metazoa; phylum Chordata; order Ceratodontiformes; family Protopteridae; genus Protopterus; species Protopterus annectens. Next base: position 290,661,502 of record NC_056744.1, read on the forward strand.
ACAAGCCTAGTCAAGTTCAACCTGTGCTCCCAATATATAAAAAGAAACTGTTTTGCCAATGGACTTAATATGAGGAAAAATAGAGTGAGCAGCTAACAGCATTTATTTATGATATTGAAGTGCAAACAGTTATGTCACAAGAATCAGGACAAGTCTTGAGTCAGTTAATAGTATTTAAGTGAATGTGAACTGGGTGTTTTTTTAATAAAACCCAGTTAGAAAAAATATATGTCAATTTAGAAATTGTACCTAGGAGGTCTATGAATCAACAAGTTACAATTCTGTCTCTTTGAGCCCAAAGATAATATCTAAAAGAGGAATGGATGGAGGCATCCAAGTAATGTGCCCAGAAATTGCAAAAAATATTAAATGAGGTAAATGGAAATATGCTTACTTATTGTAGCTAATGGAGAACAAAAGCAACTCAGTCATTTGCTGCTGTATTGTGTGCTAAAATGTTAATGGAGTATGAAGGACTTCCAAAGTGGATTCATATTCTCCTGGCAAAGGCCTTAGCATGAATTCAGATTCAGTCAGTCATCAAGAGATCTAGAATCACATGTGAAGACGGAAATGAAGAAGTTCAAGCAATTGAACATTATGTGGTAGGGTCAGAGGCTCAGACTGATGCAAGAGGAAACAGAAGGCAAAAAGTGCCAACTGTGGATGATTCATCAAACCAGAAAAGCTGCTGCAGTTAAAATCTCAATTGCAAATTAGCATCTGTTATGAAGCAAATACAGAAAATGAGACAGCCCTCTGAGGAGTGCAGCCAGAAGCCATAGAATATCAACATAGAATTATAATTGAACATGAGAGGCTTTTGCACCTGAAACTTCATCTCCAGATAAATGTTATAACACCAGATAAAAGTTATAACACCAGAGAAGTGTTCTAATGAAAATGAAGCAAGTTTTCTGGCAGCAAGTAATAATTATCAGCGGACACTGCTGCATGAGATTCATATAGAAAATTTTGTATGCAGTTTCTACTTCACAGAAAATGAGCTTTAGATACTCAGGTTTATATATTCCAATTTTGCACAAATGTATAAAGTGCTAATATATTGTTACATATTTTTCATGAATTGCATTTAATGTCAGTGGTGACTGTGGGCTTCAAAGCAAAGGGGGATGCCAGAAGTAAGTAAATGAATGGGTGGGGCTAACTAGAATGGTGCAATAATCATCAACTAAGAGATGTTGTCAGTAACTTTCATCCAGAAACTACCACAGTGCTCACTCATCATAGTCACTTTAAGGACTATTTTTATCTCAGATGTCTGACTCCAACAAACTAGGACAGCCTTAGATTAAGTGACACTATGCAAAAGAATCTATTGCCAACATTGCACTAAGGTCCACTCCTACTTCCCTGGTTCCCTTCCCCTGTTTTTTCTCTACCCTGAGCCCACATGATCTAGATAGATTGATTCTGTATAAATGTTTTTGTTCACACTTTGTCTTAGTTTTAGCTTTTTCCACATTCTTTTAAATGACCTTATCTGGCCAAGAGTATGCTGTCCTTAGGGTGGAGGAAGTAACTTAATTAAGCTAGGGGCATGGGCCCACAAGGTCACCAGAAGTCATGGAATTCTAGATTTTGATGTACCAGCTTTACTTCTTGATTCAGTGATAGCCTGAATGAAAAATCATTAGGAAGGAAAGAAATCCTGTCTTATTTTTCCTTTCTAGGAAAAATAAATTCTGTCTAAAGCCTAAACTTTAAACGTAACAGAATAGTAGTTCTCAATAAACCGAGAAGACAGATGCTTGTAAAGATCTATAAATTCCATAAGGAAGAAATATCTGCCTCACTACCCCCTCCAAGACAAGATGATAACCTTCTTAGTACACTTCTGATGTTAGACTGGACTGAAAGGAAAAGACAAATGGCCATAGGAATGCATTATACAGCTTAGGGTCTGGATAGGAAACAAGAGCACTTGTATAAAACCCACAGATATGGGGAGTACATGCACACACCATGAAGAAGAAATCACTAACAAAAATCCATCCATAGAGCCAAGGTGTGTAAGCTGGCAATGCTGATTACTTTGCTGCTGTGTCAATAATCACTTGCTTTCACATTCATCTTACACAGACCAACACAGTCACTTATTGTGTCTGATGCTGATATTTATGATGGAAAGTTAAAAAAAATATAGCCAACTTGCAACTTTTAGATACACTGCAATCCCTCTCCCCCAACCCACAGTCATTTTCATCACAATGTCATCCCATCAATTCCAGCAACTTTATTCACTGCAAATATCTCAGACTTCTATTTTGAAAAGAACAGTCACAGTAAAGTATTCCAGCTAGCTTCACATAAATGCACACTAGTTCAGCAAAACCAGAATAAAAATTACTTAACTTGATCAAACTATAGTAGGGTCAATTATATGTATTCACCAACAGCTATTGCACTGAGAAATTAAAGCCAAAAGTACTAACTGCATAAACCTCAGATGTAAGAGTGTGATACAATAAAAATAATAATTGGTCACATTAAATTATTTAACACACACACACACACACACACACACACACACACACACACACACACACACACACACACACACACACACACACACACACACACACACACACACACACACACACACACACACACACACACACACACACACACACACACACACACACACACACACACAGACGCAAACGCACACACACATACATACACACACTGAGGTGACCATCAATTACAACTGCTTGTATGACTGTGACTGTACACCTGGGAACTTTGGTTGTGATCAAATAAATACATAATCATGATCATGGATGTAAAAGTTCCCATGGCACTTACTGAAAAGAGTAGTTTTTTTTATTTTACAATATTTATAAAAGTATTTATATTAATTACATATTTAGTAACTGGAATAATATTACACAATGCCCAATATTATACCAAAAATTCAACATAAATACATTTTAACATCAAATGATTGATTTATTAACAATTTAAACTTAATTTTCTCACCACTCTTTTTGCCATAACCAAAACCTAATTTTATTTAATATTTCAGCCAGATTCCATTTTTTATTAAATAAAATCTTTTTTACTCTAGCCTCCCAGATATTCCAAGTAACTGCAAATAATACATTATTCATCTGATTAATCAATTTCACTTTAAAATGTATTAAACCAAATAACTGATAAAAATAAAAATAATAAACCTGGTGATAAACCAAACTGTGCTTTAATGCAGAAATTCAGTAAAAATCCAGTAAGCGCTTTTGTCTTTTCATACACAAGACTTCTTCAGACTGAATTATAACCTCTCACTTCATTCATTAAATACTAAAAGATATCATCACATGACATTCCCAATTAATGTCTTAACCCTTTCTTTCTCAAACAGGCTACCAAATCGTCTCTGTTGTTTAGCCCAGGGGGATAGCAGGCATTCAACTTAACCTACCATGTATATTCCAACCATCCCAACTCCTCCTCAGCATTCAACTTGATCTCATAGTCAGCAATATTTCCCAAAACTAAAAATTTAAAATTGATTTTACAACCCCCCCATTTTGTAATGTTTACCTAAAGCATTAGCTTCATTGCCAGTTTCCACAGCTCTTTTATGTTCATACATTCTTTTGAACAGCCCCCTACTAGTACGGCCAACATAGAATGCATTGCAAGACTGACATACAATTAGATAAACAACAAACTTTGATTTGCATGTGTAAACCTTGTTGACATATATTTTACATCATTAATAACAATTTCACTGACTCCTTCATAAATTAAATCACAGAAATTGCATGCCAAACATTTTTCCATCCTGCCTCTTATACTAAAAGACCTGAGATTCAAAGTTTTTAAAACTCTTTCCCTTTTTGTACAGAAAGCGTGGACCATTACCAACTGCTTTGAGTACTTCTTCACTGCTCTTCAAAATTTTCCAATTTGTTCTGATAATCTGTTTGATGGCTTCCGAATCTACACTATTCGATATTTGCATAGCAGTTCCAAAGTCATTGTTGATATTTTTATTAGAAAAATCTTCTAAATTTTCTCTAGTTCTTTTGACTTCACTAAATGTACTTCTTACTAATTCATTTGAATAGCCTCTGGCTACAAACTCGTTACTCATAGCTTTGCTCTCTTTAATAAAATCAGCATCATCTAAAGTAAGTTGATGTGCCCTCATCAGTTGACCCTTAACAATATTTTCTTTCATATATCTGGGATGCATGCTTGAAAAGTGTAAATATGCATTATTTTTCCCATTCTTTTTGTTAATTTTAGTAGCTAACTTGCCATTTTCCTTATACACTACTACATCCAAATATTAAATACTTTTGTCATTCAAAACTGAAGTAAATTTCGAGTACGTACAAACCCTGTTTATATACAGCAAGAAAGATTCAAGGGACTCCAACCCCCCTCTCCAAACAATAGACAAATCATCTATAAAGTGTTTGTAACAAAGTATATTGTTTTTGAATGCATCAATCAAAATATGCCTTTTCTCCCAACCATTCATGAAAATGTTGCCATAACTGGGTGCCATCACTGCACCCATTGCTACTCCATTTTTTTGATGGAAAAAATCATCTTTAAACTTGAAGTAGTCGTAGCTCAAAATAACATCTAACATTTCCATAAGTAAACTAGTAGTATTATTGGAAAACAAACCTGAACTTAAAAGCTCTAATCTCACTGTTTCCATTCCTTCTTCATTGGGAATAACTATATATAAAGACTTCACATCTAAAGTGACTAAAATGTCTGACTCAATAACATTCACTTTTTTGATGTGTCCAATAAAATCAAAGGTGTCCTTAATATAAGCACTACCTCTGACCGCTACCTTTTGTAAATGTTTGTCTACAAAAATAGAAATGGCTTCAGTTTTGGTCCCTTCACTTGCTACTACAGGCCTGAACATAGGGTCTTCCAGATCTTTACGTACTTTAGCCAAGCCAAAAATTCTACTAAATTTAGGAGCTGCATTTGAAATATATTTCTTAGTATCCTCTGTGATCCTTCCTGTATAAAACCATTCCTCAATTAAGGAATCGATAAAACAATATGATTTTTTAACAGCAGAAAAACTAACTTTTTCATAGAATTGATCATCAGCCAACATGTGATACATTTTCATATCATAATAATTTCTATCTAGTACTACCAAAGCATTTCCTTTATCTGCTTTGCCAACATTTTCATGAATGGTTGGGAGAAAAGACATTTTTTGATTGATACATTCAAAAACAATATACTTTGTTACAAATGCTTTATAGATGATTTGTTTATTGTTTGGAGAGCGGGGTTGGAGTCCCTTGAATCTTTCTTGCTGTATATAAACAGGGTTTGTATGTACTTGAAATTTACTTCAGTTTTGAATGATAAAAGTATTTCATATTTGGATGTAGTAGTGTATAAAGAAAATGGCAAGTTAGCTACTAAAATTAACAAAAAGAATGGGAAAAATAATGCATATTTACACTTTTCAAGCATGCATCCCAGATATATGAAAGAAAATATTGTTAAGGGTCAACTGATGAGGGCACATCAACTTACTTTAGATGATGCTGATTTTATTAAAGAGAGCAAAGCTATATGTAACAAGTTTGTAGCCAGAGGCTATTCAAATGAATTAGTGAGAAATACATTTAGTGAAGTCAAAAGAACTACAGAAAATTTAGAAGTTTTTTCTAAGAAAAATATCAACAATGACTTTGGAACTGCTATGCAAATATCAAATAGTGTAGATTCGGAAGCCATCAAACAGATTATCAGAACAAATTGGAAAATTTTGAAGAGCAGTGAAGAAGTACTAGAAGCAGTTGGTAATGGTCCATACTTTCTGTACAAAAAGGGAAAGAGTTTTAAAAACTTTTTCCAAAGCAGTCTGAATCCCAGGTCTTTTAGTACAAGAGGCAGGATGGAAAAATGTTTGGCATGAAATTTCTGTGATTTAATTTATGAAAGAGTCAGTGAAATTGTTATTAATGATGTAAAAATATATGTCAACAAGGTTTACACATGCAAATCAAAGTTTGTTGTTTATCTAATTGCATGCCAGTCTTGCAATGCATTCTATGTTGGCCGTACTAGTAGGGAGCTGTTCAAAAGAATGCATGAACATAAAAGAGCTGTGGAAACTGGCAATGAAGCTAATGCTTTAGGTAAACATTACAAAATGGGGGGTTGTAAAATCAATTTTTAATTTTTAGTTTTGGGAAATGTTGACTATGAGATCAAGTTGAATGCTGAGGAGGAGTTGGGATGGTTGGAATATACATGGCAGGTTAAATTGAATGCCTGCTATCCCCCTGGGCTAAACAACAGAGAACATTTTGCAGCCCATTTGAGAAAGAAAGGGTTAAGACATTAATTGGGAATGTCATGTGATGATATCTTTTAGTATTTAATGAATGAAGTGAGAGGTTTTAATTCAGTCTGAAGAAGTCTTGTGTATGAAAAGACAGCGCTTACTGGATTTTTACTGAATTTCTGCATTAAAGCACAGTTTGGTTTATCACCGAGTTTATTATTTTTATTTTGATTAAGCAATTTCTTGTTTTTATTCACATAATATCCATATAAAACCATATTCATATTTATGTCATCCATTTTTATAGCTCCCAAAGTAAAACCTTCAAAAATCTTTTTCCAAAAAATTCTTTATTATTTCAAATTCTAAAAAAATGTTCTTTAGTTTCTATTCTTTTACAAAGCAAACATAATCTTTTTGACATTATTTTATTTATTCCTACCCTTTACAGGTAGTCTATTTATTCCTAATCTCTACTTATATACTTTACAAAACTTATTTTTCTTTCTTTCACAGCTTTAATAACACCCCACTTAATGATCCTACAGAGATTAACCCCATTACACATTTTAATAATGTTATTATATCAAACTTTACTAAATTTTAATATATTTTTGTTTCCCAATACTAGTAACCTAATTTTGTTTTATATTGCTGAATCCCTACATTGCTGAACTCCTTTTCTTTTAAATATACCTTCTTTTACCTATCATTCTCCATATTTTATGCAAACAATGAAAGCCACTCAACACCTGTTCTTTTTTCTTTCTCAAGATCTTACATAAATTCATAGAAGCTACATACACGGCTGGATTAATCAAGCCTAAACCACCTTCTTTCCTTCCTATATACAAAATTCCCCACTTCACAGGATTCAACTGACTATACCAAAAAAAAAAAAAAAAGAACACTGCACAACTTTGTTAACAACATACCTACCTTCTGACATATACTCACACATGTTTAAACTCACTGCATTTATAACTGAAGAAAATAAAATCCCAGTCATTGGACAACCTTGTCTCAAGCCCTTGTGCATATACGTTTCAGAGTATATCTACCCATTTACAAGGACCCTAATCTTAGCTTTATTATACACAGTTTATAGTACTTTCAAACTATTACCCTTTATGCCATACTTTTCATAATAAATCCTAAATCTTTGAGATCCACACAATCATATGCATTTCTTCCATTTCACAATAATAATTTAGCGTCTTTACCTCTACACAAAATATCATCCACCATCTTTTTCACTAATACTAACAAATTCTAATTACATTTTCCTTTAACACTGAAAATCCTGTCCACCAAAACTGAATCCATAACTTCTCCAAACCTAACTTGCAATATTTTTATAAAATTCTTATAGTCCATATTATTTAATGTTATTGGTCTCCATTTCTTAATATCTCTCTTTTCACCATTCTTTTTCTAAATAAATTTTATGATACACTTACAGATCTCTTCATATAATATGCCCTCCTGTAACCACTCATTAAAACATATAAGTATATTTTTTCTATTTTCCCTTTAGTCTTTTATATACTTCATACCCAATAACATCCAAACCTTTAACTGATTTCATATTAACTTTATCCAATACCCCATTTAACCCATGCAAAGTAACTCATGTCATTAAAATATCAATGGCTTCATCTGAAAACATCTTTATGCCTCAACTTGTGTCTTTGCAGCTACATCCTTTCTCATATATTACTGTTCCACATTAAACAATACTTCTTTTTGATTGTACACAATATTCCCTTCCACATTTTTTATTTCACTCATAATACCAACTTCATGTTAACCCATTTATCCAAAAAGAAGAAACATCCTCCTTTTACACTTCAGATAATACCACTGTTAATGCAAAAAACCCTCAATTCATTTTTTATTCTCCAAAAAAATTCTCTTTCATACCTAAAAAACTTCACAGAATCATTCTCTAAACTATTCCCTTTTTCACTGTGTTTATTTTTGTAAACAAATTTTATCTTTTCTTCTTTTTTCATTTCTAATTCCAATAATATACTTTTATATTTTTCCATAATTGCAATCTACCATTCAAACCAAGATACATAAAAATCCATCACTGACACATGATCACACCATAAATGATCAACCTCAATTTCTAATACCACCTTAGCTAAAAACTTCATCACTATTTTTAATTCCCTTTCCTTCAGTTATTACATTATTAATTTCACTACATTCAACCCAAATACTTCTATTAACAGAAAAAAGAACTAGTAAACGTATCACGTTTTACATTTCTTAATGAACTAGATGTAAAAAAGAAATCAATTTCACTATATGATTCTCCTCTTTGATATGCCAGCCCTTCACTATTCCACTTTTTAGGCTTTCACATCTCACAACATGTTTTAATTTCTTAATGTGTACTCTTTTCTTCTTACTACATTTTCTTAACCCCGAGTTAAAATCCGTGATCAATATTATTTCCATTTTTTACAATAACATATGGCTTCAGTAACTCACATAATTTATCCCTCTTTTTACTGAAGTATAAACATAAACCCCTATTATTCTAATGACATCATCACCCTCTCTTCATATCCACAGTTGTTGCTCTAGCACACTTAATAACACAAAACTATAATACTTTACTATCCTCTCCATACAAAAACACCATGCCCAGCCAACTCTCCCTTCTTAAATTCCATACATTTCTTTATTTACACATTACTTCCAGCTGAATTCTATTATCATCTGAAATAATCCTTGAATCCAGGAAACAACTACCTCTGTATCACATTTTTGCACAATGGAGAATGTATCTCTCTTTATTAATCCAACTAGTAGCATTAATTGATATAAATCTAACATTATTCCATGTCGTTTTTAATTTTTTGCTATATATTTTTAAACTTTCTCTTCCTCACCCTTACTTTAGCCCCTATTGAATTTATTTTTCTGATTTCCTTTATAACCCCTTCACCAACATCTGATTGTTCGCTCCTTGTGTCTTTCTCATAATTTCAATGTCCTCATTAATATTACATTGAATTTCCTGACTTATTACTTTTGATTGACTCCTTCCTTACTATCAGTTTTATTATCTTCATTTATATTTGTGATCCCCAACCCCTTCTGCTTCATGCTTGTCACAATTTGCATCACTCTCTTTCCCAATGTTATCCTCTTTGCCCTTATCACATTCAAGCCAAAAGTGTCCATCCCAAATTCTACACTCTTTCTTACATTTACTCACGATGTCCTTTTTCTCCACATTGATTACATCTAATTTTCAAAAACTCATTTTAAGGTGAATAATATCACACAAAAATATTGTGTTTTTCGCTGAACTATATATTAAACTGTAACTCTATAACCAGCAACAGGAATAAAACTTGGCAAATGCTTTACATCATTTTATATTTTAGAATTTCATCCAACTCCCATCCCCCCATTCCAAATACCCCTGTCATCTTTCGTGTTTATAATATCATAGACTGAATGGCTCATTGTTAAAAATAACATATTAAATCATGCAATTCTACTTCATTAGTCCAAAATAGCAAATGCAACTTCTTTAAATGATTCCACTGCCCAGAAAAACTAAACTCATTCCACATGAAACAATTTTTTTTAGTTTCACAATGAAACAAAAATGTGTCCATTAGCCCTTCACTTTCAAACGTCAAGTCATAAATACCTTCCTTTCCCAAATGACTCAATGACCTATGTGTCATTGTAAACCCTTGTAGCAGCATTATATTGTCCCAAATAAAGTATATATCTATAAATTCTTCATTTTTTTTATTCTTACAATAAATCTTCATTACTTTTTAACAACATTAGCAACCTTTACAGTCCCTATAGTCTTTCCTACCGCATCAGCTTATGTCCTTCTTGAAACTTTATCAGTCACCTCATTTAGTTCATTCATTTCCTGAGTTCTCTCATTTCCATCCTGATCATTCTTTTATCCAAACATCTTGTCCATTACATCCAACCACAGTATCTCCATTTCCTCTCCAGGATCACATTCAATTAATAATAAACCAACTTTTCATCATACAAGCCACCAGATTCCACATCCGTTACTACCACTTCTTCAACTCCAAAAAGTTTAGAGTCAACTAATTATTGACTATTTGTAACATCCTCTCCATTTTTGATTTTCTTCTACTCTACTGACTGAATACCATTCCCTGCATTATGATAAGTAATGCCACCAGAAAAACAAACTTCTCTGTCCTCGGTTATGTACTCTGCTTGTCCCAGCTACCACTGCACCTGGAACTGAAGCAGGAAGTACAACCCAAAAACTATCCCATGTTTGCAAGGAGTAGGGGAAATTCCCTGATGTCCTGGTCAATTTTCCCTAGTAGTAAAAATACCACTTTGGGTCTCTCTTGAAAAGAGGCTATTAGCCTAATGGGGCTAACCTGGTCAAAAAAGATAAATAAAAAATAAACACTTTCCAAAGGAATCTCAATACCTTTCAATAGTTGTAGCTCACATTCAGGCTCATTGCAACTAACAAGCCCCCTCCTGAAATAGCCACATCAGCCCTGGTTGCAAATATGTTCGCTTACTAGATCTCCTCCCTTCTGATTTCCTCATGTATTTTGTTCCATTCCTAGCCCTGTGTATCCACATATACAGAAGGTTGTCTCCACACCCTGCTTGCTGCCTCTAGTTACCTTTGATCCCCACCATGTCTCAGGAGAGATAAATATCATACATGGTCTATTATGTTACACTGAAAACATTTAATCTCAAGACCCGGGCATCTGCTATAACTGATAACTTCACCTTTGCCTGTGGAACCTTTTGTGATAAAATAGTCTACTCACATGGATCCCATGGGTCCCATTATACCCATGTGTAGTGCTAGGTACCCATTTTTGTGCAGTTGTGACCTGCTAGATAAATAGATGCTCCCTTCCTCCCTATGTCTTTAGCAGTAGCATAATCCTTACTTGCAAAACAAATTCTTATGCCCTCAGGCAGAGCTCATGGCAGTACAGTGCCACAGTCTGATATCTCCAGTCTGTGGATATCCCAGTTATGGTTTTACTCTTGCTAATAAGGCAAATAGCAATAAACACACATTATAATGTTTAACAAAGTTATCAGGTCAATGGACATGTATGGCAGCAGTGTTTTACACCAATTTGCAATAAATATATAAATACATAAACAGATGACCACCAATAAACTGTTTAAAACTGAATAAATGAAAAAGCTTTACTTAGAGCATAATGAGTTAAGCTATATAGTAAACAACTAAATATATAAATATATATATGTAATTACACAGTAAACAGAAATAATAATTTTTATTAAACAGAATACAACGAGTAAAACCATCTAACTACAACTTTATCTAACTACACTTAACTGGGAGAGTTACTGTATCCTAACTATAATAGCTGAATTTATAGTCAGAAAAGCACAAGTACTGAAACAGCTCACAAGTTACAAACTGTGGGGATCTTCTGTTCTTAACTGTTCTTCTCGACTATGTGTTTTTTCATACAGAAACCACAGAAGTGACCAACCAGGTTTTTCATGTTTACACTCTAATGAGCCTGTTTACTTCCTATTGGTCACTATCTCTCTGAAGACTCCTCTAACTGTGTTTTTGTGTTTTTACTTTCTGCCTGGGAAGAGCGTAAACCTAGTAACTACATTTTTGCATCCAACATCAAACAGGAAGTTATACTTTTCAACTTTTATAACAAAGTTGACATGTTATTTGTCTTTCTTTTTAAATTCAAGAAACAATGTTAGAAGCATGCACATCTTTTTGTGCTATAGAAAGTACACGTACTACAGGTTAAATCATGTATTTTTACTTT